>NC_135503.1:149726069-149848569 GCF_052857255.1 Amblyomma americanum
TTTTCATATATTGCATCGCGCATGCGTCATGTTTCATGATGTGGTCCATGATCGCGAAGCTTGTTTGGAGAAGCAGGCGTGCTACTAACAGACATGTGGCGAGATTGAGAGGAAACGCGGCGATGAAACGCGTTTTCGTTATTTATGCATGCGATATGTACATAAATTTGGTGCAAATATTAAACTGCTGCGCTAGTTTCACTAATGCGCTTTATTTTTACGTATACCTGGTGCAGTTCTTGAGTCATTACAATTAACACCCTCGTCAAGTCACCCCAAGGTCTTAAATAATTGAGTAGAAAGTGCGCTATTTTTTATGCCAGCATGTTCACAAAGCCCTGTTCTGTATGATGACGCTGTTAGCTCTTCTTTTAGATGATCATGTACTTACGCATGCATAGTTACATGAAAACGTTTCTTACAAAAATAACGAACATATATATAGTACTGCACGTGTAGGAAAAAATTAAGCGATTTATTACTTCTCAATCTCTCACTCGGAAATCGTTTGGGAGAAATAGAATCATTCTATTTTCCTGCGTTACGAAATTACGAAGGTGTGAGTGATGCCCAATCGCAGAAAAAGTGAAAGGTCAGAAAACGAACCTTAACGTTTATTCCCTCGTTTTTAGCCTCTTCGCTTGCGCTTTGGTCAAAGAAATGTGGCAATGAACTCAAAGAAAGCGTCAAAGAAATCAGAGAAATTACCTCAATTTTCGAGAACACATCAAGAAAGCGTAATTTATAAATTTCTACTGAATATTTTGCTATAATTTTTTCGTCACGAAACAGATCACCCCAGGGTAAGAAAGAAAATAATTCCAGAAATCAAATTTTCAC
Source organism: Amblyomma americanum (assembly GCF_052857255.1). Lineage (NCBI taxonomy): Eukaryota > Metazoa > Arthropoda > Arachnida > Ixodida > Ixodidae > Amblyomma > Amblyomma americanum. Next base: position 149,726,910 of record NC_135503.1, read on the forward strand.
CAAATCGACCAGTTTAACAAGGGGAGACAGAAGTCGGCCTGGCTGGTGCGTGATCCTGCGGCTAAAAACAGCGCTTAAGCGAGACGGAGAATGGCAGACGACGCTGTCCCCACTTTTCGCTCAGCGCGACAGGTACGTGTGTCAGCAGACGGTGAGCGCACGTCTGCTCCGCCGAAAGAACGCCAGCACATCATCTCACTGCTGTCCCGAAGTAATATCATTCTGGCTATAGCAGAGTGTCAAAAACTTTACATTTTATTCAATGCCTAGAGTAGAAATCAACGGCAGAAATGCTTTCTGTTTACTAATAACCATATATACAATACACAGTGGCCAACTATTTCTCTGAATACGTCGCACGTGGTCAACGCGAGCTCGTGTAATTCAAGAAATTACTAAGTTGAAAACATCAACCATTACTGTGATTCGAAGAAACTGGAAACGCGCCTACAAGCCTCGAAAACCCGCGCTCAACACCTATCCGCGACGCCACTCCCCGACCTTTTGCCTACCACGAGCTCGCTAGCGACTGCAGCGCCACCTCGTTTGTTTACAAACATGCAGGAGGTCTATAGACCGTCGGAATTCTTTGTGTTCATTGGCGTTAGCGTTGACAGCTTTTGGAGATGGGGCTTCAACCCCACCGGAGGCCACCAGTGTTAGGAATTGCGCTTCAACACCGCCCGTGTCACCAGAGCTGGAGACAGAGGGCCCCTGAGTTGGCTGACTCATTCAGCACCGCAGGTCCCGGCTCCGAAGGACGTTGTCGGATACCGATAAGGAGGAAACTGTATAGCAGGTTTATTTACATTTTTACAAGCGTGAGGTCAAATGTGAGGAACTACTCGAATGCACTCGTGGTCGAGTTTTACAGCGTTCATCTTCCCTAGAGTCCCCAGGTTGAGGACGCCCTCGCCGGGGTGAGAGTGGCCTGAAACTTTCACTTGTTCGCACAAACTCACACCACCGCACATAAGGACACGCCCTCGTCACTAGTTGAGCCTGGGAGAGAGCGAGATGCCGTCAGAGTAATGTCCTCTGGCCAGCTGAAGGTTCATACGTGCTGCTGACACCGGTTCTTCATCAGATAACAGTCGACGCGCAAGGCCAGAACGAAATGTCTGGAATAGGGGCCAAAAGTGGTCGTTTTCTCCTTTGAGATGCTTGCGAAGTGTGCGGACGATAATCGCGGTGCTCAGAACGCCCTAGAGCCACCGGAAACGAGGCCCCTTTGTTCCCCGACATAGTCATGGCGATTGGGGAAGATAACGGCCGCTTGCTCGCTGCAGCGGCGTCGAAAGGTCCGGTTGGGCTCAAACTTCAGGCCTCCGCTCTTTCGAGTCCCATACTCCGACCGGGCAAAGCTCGGTAATTGGAACCAGCTGACACCTGGGTCCATTACGCGTGATGCTTGACGGCAGGCCTGGGAACGCTCATCATCGAGTTGCTCGGAGCTACCCAGTAGAAACAGCTTTGCTGGCTGCCAACAGGCAAGAATTGCTGTCGCTTTGCTAAACCAGACTGTCTGTCGCCGTTCGTAACAGCTCCTCCGAGGCCCGAAAAATCTCGAATGGCCAGCGTTGACAACCGCTGGGCAGGAAGAATGAGCTTGCGTCCGCGTTCTCTTCCTGGCTTGCAGCATCAACTCCCAAAGCACCCAAGCACGAATACAGGAAAGCACAGGTGGGACGTTCCAGACAACAAAGCACTGCTTCACACATAAGCGCTCGGAAATTACTCAGGACCAACACGGCTTCCCTCTAGCACCAAACAAAATCCTGCTCTAGAATACTGACCCATCGATTTTTCACGAATTTAGGGTCAAAGCGAGCGTCCGTGCCCCATCTGAGACCGTTAAAGACCGACTGCCATGTTGTACGATAAGCAGTTGTGTGTCAAAGCCTACGAATTTTGAATATGAACTCCATTCCTTATCAATAAAAGTCCTGATCCCCTATCTCACCCGAATATCGAAAGTCTGCCGAAATTTAGGCCCAGCCCAGATTAACCTGCAGGATCCTTTCAAAGAAGCTTGATCGCTAGAGACGGAGAATCAACGATCCCAGTTGAACTCTCAAATATGCGACTGCACTTCACAACTGTCACTGATTCCCGATACACGCGAAAGCCTTCTCTTAAACTCATTCAATCAATGCTGCACCCCGTCACCATTGTCTACACCCAAAGGTGGCCCAGCTGTTCTGCCAAAAGTCTGTATTCTCACTTCATTAGGTTAATCTCCGAATACTACAATCGGCTAACCAACCAGGCGCCGCTAAACACGATTAAACAAATGCGTACAAATACACGTACTTTCATTGCCCCTGCAATGCATTAGCTACAGTGTCGCGAACGGTTCCAATCAAGGAATATACGTCTCGTCTATAAGGCTCTTATCTGCACTCCTGTGAGTGCCCTTATCATTTGGTAGCAGGGCATCTTCACCCTCTTTTCTACCTTAATGGGAAATAGCCCTTTATCGCAGTTATAAGAAAATACAACGATATCTGATTAACCCCGTATCGTTAACCCAACACAAAGTACCCTTCCTTCCCCAATTTTGCACACATAAAAAAGAGGAATTAACAAAAAAACAGCTACTTCGAGTGGCTACGCGGGGTGACAGCTGACTCACCACCCCCGCGTTGAAAGGATTAGTCTTTAAGACGCGCCCGCCGGGGTCACCCTCTGACTGATTGTCCCGCTGTAAACTCGTGAAAAAAAGCCTCTGAAAGAAGCCATTCCTGATCGCCACTGTCATTTCCGCTCACCGTCGACGCATTCCGAAAGCTTTGATAGGGCATCCAAACCCGATAGCGGACATTGGGTAACGCGCTGTGACCAGAGCAAGAAGCTGCTCTTTCTTCTCGCCCCAAGCGGGAAGTTCGGCTACACTTTCGCCTTGGGCGCTTTCTGGAATACAGCGCCGAAAGTGAAGGACCCATCTTTCTTCTCAAGTGCGCGCGCCAGACAAGGCTGTATGTGTGGTCTCTGTTGCTCCATCCCTGTGCTCGCATGCGCCGAATGTCACGCAATCTAGCACCTTCTGATTTTTTGGGTAGCTTTCCTTTTTTCTTTACAGCCTTTCTGTCAGGTCGGGGTGGTCTGGGTCTTCCCGCAGGCTGATGCCCTTTGCAAAACCTCGCCACTGTTTGGCTTGCAAAATGCGGTCTATCCTTTCTGTTACTTCGGTCAGGTTTAGAACAATCCGCGCATTTCGCCTGAGCAGTAACGTTAGCCGCAAATTTACGAGGTTCAATGCGGGAAAGTTTTGCTTCCAATTGTGCCGCATTTCCATCGGTGCTAACGTTCGCACCTGTCTGTCCACCTGAACTTAGAGCCTGATATTTCAACCGTTTAGTCTTGGTCCTTGCCCTTTTGCTTTTTTTCTGCCTAGACAGTTCTGTGTGCGTCCCCTGATCACAAATAGCTCCCTCTAGGTTTTCAGTCGCGCCACGGAAACCTTCATCCAATTCAAAGCTGGCCTTCGCAGCAGTGTCAGCTCTACCCAGCTGATAGACGGACCTTCTTCTGCCCCCGAGTTTGGCAGTTCGCTTCCCTGAAGGTAGACCTCCACCGCCTGCCTATCGCCCTCAGTGCTTTCCTCAGAAACGCACTGCTCGTATAGAATCGGGCTCTCGTCCTCTCTCTCAGCGTGGCTTTCAACACAGCATTTTAACCCAACTGCAGCTCCACACTCTTGATACGCCAGCTTTGCCGAGGTAGCCACAACTCTGGTTTGCTCGCTGACGCCACAGTGACGCTTCAGCTCGTAGTTGCCAGGATTCACGATCTTTAAAGGGCTGCCCGTTATTTCCCTTTTGAAACCTCTACCTTTGGGGAAATTATCCCTTTCACACCCGTGCCGGTTATCCACCTGGATACAGGCTTCTTAACCAGCTCGGCGACAGTTCCCATTTTCACTGAACAGTGCGTGTTCGGAGCTCTCATTTGGCTCTGTTTTGTCCGACGCCATCCGTGTCCCTTCCTCACGTTTTCTGAATGAGCTGTCGCGGAGGCACATCCAGCTGTCTCTGTGACGGTCTGTGTGACCACTTACTCTTTGCCTCGCTTTGTCGTGTGCCATCCATGTCGGTTGTTCGCCATTTCACAGTCCTGTATTGCGGTGCCATGCCTGTCCAACTCGGCGATGGACTGGAACGTTGAGGGCCCTGTCTGGACGGAGATAGCATCGCTAGTTCGTTCCCGTTCAGCCCGTTTAGCATTGCGAGTCGTCTTTTCTCAGCCTCGAGTTCAAGCTCTAATTACTTTATTTCAGTTTCTTCTTTTTCAGCTTCGCACTTACGGCGCTGCTTCCCTTCTTCCTACTCCCGGTCACCTTCCTTTTTACCTTACGTGCTTTTTCTTCTTGGTCGGCTTTCTCTTCAGCCTTCCGTACCGCCTCCCGTACCAAGTTCCACGTATCTGCAAGCTGATAGTTATTCTCGACGAATTTAGGAATCATCTCGCACAGTTCAGTTTTTGTTATTCTGCTCAGCACCTCTACTGACAGTCCCTTGCACATCAACAGCAAGTACGACCTCGACAATTTCATTAGGTCCATGGCCCTGCTTTCTCAGCTTTGGCTTTGCTGTCTCAAAAATGTCGCGAGAGTAACCCCTCTCAGTGGACAAACACTTGATTCCCAGTGGTTCAAGATTATTCTCTCAAAATCAGAAGCCTGGCAAATTCTACAGCAAAAGCCGAAACACTCACCCGTAGAGAAAGCATGATGTCGCACGGTCCATCCTCACGCTGCCATCAGTGTCGGAGATGGCGCATCAACCCCACCGCAGGCCACCAGAGTTGGAGACAGAGGGCCCCTGAGTTGACTGACTCCTTCAGCACCGCAAGTCCCGACTCCGATGGACGTGTCGGACTCCGTCAAGGAGGAAGATGCACAGTAGGCTAATTTACATTTTTACGAGAGTAAGATCAAATATGAGGAAATATTCTAATGCACTAGCGGTCGAGTTTTTTAGCGTTCAGCTTCCCTAGATTCCGCAGGTTGAGGATGCCATCGCTGGGGAAGAAGTGCCCTGAAACTTTCACTTGTTCACACAACTCGCACAACCGCACATACGGACACGCTCCCGTCACATTTTGAGCCCGGGAGAGAGGGGGATGCCGTCGGAGTAATGTCCTCTGGCTAGCTGAAGAATTCCACGCCCTGCTGAGACCTGTTTTTCATCAGATGACAGCCGACGCGCAAGGCCAGAACACAAGGCCGGTAAGAGGGACCGAAAGTGGTGTTTTGTCCTTGGAGATGTTTGCGAAGGCTGCGCACGAAGACCGCGGTGCTCACAACACCCTAGAGCTACAGGAAATTAGACCCCTTTGCTCCCCGACATAGTCACGGCGATTGGGGAAGATAACGGCCGCTTGCTCGCTGCAGCGGCGTCAAAAGGCTCCGGTTCGGCTCAAACTTACGCCTCCGCTCTTTCGGGTCCATACCCCGACTGGGCAAAGCTTAGTAAGTGGAACCAACTGACACCTGGGTCCATTCCGCGCGCTCCTTAATGGCAGGCCTGGGAGCGCTCATCATCGAGTTGCTCGGAGCCACCCAGTAGAAACCGCTTTGCTGGCTGCCAACAGGCGAACCTTGCTGTCGCCGTTGCTAAACCAGGCTGGCTGTCGCCGTTAGTAACACAGCGTTCTAGACTGCGATGATTTTGATGAAACGCGCCTAACTGGCTCCCTGAGGCAGTGGACGACTCAATCGCGCTTTGAGGTACGTGGCGGTGGAGAGAGATATATGTGGGCTGCATGCATTAACGCTGACTACGCCACAGCAGCAATAGGCCGTAGCGTTCATTGGGTAGCCATACTCTCGCGATCAGCCTTTATCCGAGACCTGGCAGGGCGCGCCCCTGGCCTACCGAGTGTGCAGAACGCACTCAACTTAACAGAGGCCATGCTGCTTCTTCTTGCCCCATACACCACAGCTTTCGTTCTCTAACCATGTTAAGCAGTACTTAAACCACAGCTAATTGTTGCATTATGTTTGCTTCACGATCTATTTGTAAGCTGATCAGTGTCAATACTCGGCAACTGCTTTACGTATACTTGTTCGTAATGGAAGCCTCTCGCTCATTCGCGCATGTACCGGCAATTGACAAACACAAACCTTCTACACCATCTACCAGAAATGAGGAGCGCGGGGGGAGAGGAGGTGAGAAAAGCGAATGTAAAGAAACTGGTCGCCGAAATGTGCTTTACTATTTGATGGCTATGCATATCAGTATATTTCGATGTTTTAGCTCTATCCAGCATAGCGAGAGCACTTGTTCTCTGTATGCTGCCTTCGAAAACAAGCTGCGCCTGTAGTACAGCAAATGAGGTGCTTTGTATTTATGTGTATCTAGAGGCGAGCGGCTTCTTTGATTAATGCGAAAGCTTTAGATGGCCCAGGTTCAAGGTCATATCGGCAAAAAAGTGCCCGCAAGAATCGGCACCATTTGACGTCATGAGCCGACGAGTGACGTGGCGAAGATCATATCATGTCATTAACTAATACTAATTAACATACGCTGATCAAGATGCCTCAAGAAGGAATTGTCATATCTAAAATAATGAGTTTGCTTTCCCAGATTGCATCCGGCCTTTTTTGGTTTCCTTTCTGTTTTGCATCCTACTCGTTGTCACATATATTAAGGAGCCTAAATTAAATATTAAAGGAAAAAGGGTGTGAATAAGATGACGCGAATTAACCGAAGAATAAAGAAGAGGAAGAAGCATTCGTAGAGGTGGAGAGAGATGATTGGTGGAGAAGCATACGGTGACGTGGAGAGAGATGATTGGTGGAGAAGAGAAGAAGACGACGACAGGTCCGTTCGATTTAGCCTGCACGATCTACACTAGTTCGTGCAGTGCACAGCAAGTGCCGTGCAAGTGCTACACTCATGCAGCGCCAGTTCAGACGTGCAGGCGTAGCGCGACACTAGCGCCAAATAGAAACGAATGCTAAAGTGCAGAAGTCGTGCAAGCCTTCTGCATCGTTTGCGACGCGCGCGCTTGTCTCGTGTGTTATTGTTTGCGCTGTGTTCTCCGAGCTACGAAGGAAAAGAAAATGGACCGCGGCCTGCTGTCAACGGTTATACAAACAGCTATGGAGCTTGTAGACTCCGACAGCAGTGACGAAGAAGAACTTGAGGAACTTATTGCAGTGGCAGTGACAAAGCTGGCGAGGCTGAAGAGGAACCGCATGCCTCGTTACTGCGAAGAAGTCGTAGGGCGATATTATGACTTTGAGTTCAGGCGTTTGTTTCGCCTGTCTCGTAGCACCTTTGAAACTGTTGTAAGTTCTTTCGAAGCGTCGCAGTTTTTTCCACACCCTACCGGAGGTCGTCCGCAAGTGAGTGCCGAAAAGACTTGTCTTGTCGCTCTAGGCTACCTGGGGCACCAGAATGGCATGTATTCGCTGGCTGACCGATTTGATATGTCAGTCTCGTCGGTGAGTGCTTGTGTTAATAGAGTGCTGGACTTTTTGAACAGCATTAGTGCATCCGTGATCGCCCGGCCAGACCAGCGTCAGCAGGAGCGCATCAAGGCTGCCTTCTTGGCGAAAACCGGTGGCAAGGGACCACGCAACACAATCGGCTGCGTGGACGGCAGCCACGTCGAGATCAACAGGCCCGCAGAGTCGCCGCAATCATATTACAACCGTAAAAAGTGGCCGTCGATCATACTGCAGGGCGTGTGTGACGATCGCAATAGGTTCATTAATGTGTTCATTGGGTTTCCAGGGTCGGCCCATGACGCTAGGGTACTTCGGGAAAGTCCTATTTTTGAAGACTGTTCTCAGAATTGCAGTAATGGATACTTGCTTGGTGATTCGGCATATCCGCTACTACCTTGGCTTTTGACCCCGTACCGGGACAATGGGCGAAGTTTTCCTTCGTGGAAGAAGAAGTTCAATAAGGTGCACTCGCAACAAAGAGTCGCGATCGAAAATTCATTTGGACTGCTTAAGCAACGCTTTAGAAGGCTGTATCTTGTGGACGCCGCAAGCATTAAGCAATGCTGCCTGGTCGTAATGGCGGCATGTGTGCTTCACAACATGTGCAACGAAGAGAGGGACTTCTTCGAAGACCTAGAGCACCTACCCCAGCAAGAAGAGATCGATAATGGCGAAGACGATGACCTCATCTTTGACAGTGCTGGAAACTGCGAAAGCATGCGAAATGCTATCGCTCAAACTCAGTGCTAGTGTGTGCCTCTCGCCAGCTAGGTCTCTGCGCGGTTTCTTATGACTACAATGCAAACAATAAACATTTATGAGGAAGAAATTAAGTTTATTCGCTGCTTTTGGGAGCCTGCCCCTCCACGGCGGCAACAAGGCGTTCTAAAAGAGCCAGTTTTTTTTCCGCCCTTTCAGCTCTGTCCTTCTTTGCTTCTGCAAATAGCTGAATGAGCATTTCAACGTTATTTTTTTCTTTTGTCCGTTTTCCCGATTTCGGGAAAGACTGTCCTCGCTGTGGTGGGACTTCCTCCGTCACGTGCGGTGGGCTCGGATCCTGGTGAGGTGACGCTATTTGGTCCACATCATGGCTCGTGGACTGCTCGCCAGTACTTGTTTCCGACAGTGTGCTAGAACATGGAAATATTTTGAGCCTTATTTTGGAAGGTGCGAGCTGCACAACTACTGAGACCTCACCTGCAGTTTCTCGGCTCTATCACTCTACCAGGTGCTAATAAAATGGTAGGTGTAATGTGGTGTTGCTTCTCCAAAACACCAGCGAGTTCTCTGAAATGGGCAAAATAACAATTGATATTTTTGTAAATGACCATTACAGCAGTGATGTGCACTTACTCTTCAAATTCGAACGTCACGCGTGAGTGGCCGGACGAGGAATTCCTTTCCTTTGTCCTTTTGTAAGCCCTCTCCAGGGTTTTCCATTTATTTTCGACCTGGAGAGGACTTATGTCGGAGCCAAACTCTTCGTTGATGGCGTCCGCCAAGGCTTGCCACAGCATTTTTTTCGTGCTGCACGATGTAACGAAATGAGATGTAACAGACAGCACATTATGCAGTGTATCAGTTACCAGATGAAGCTGTTCTGAATTATTATACCCTGGACGCAAGTACAGTACACTACCTTGCTACGGTACCCTCACTTCGAAAAAGAAAAGACGTTTGCAAACGTAACTTCAGCGTGGTAGCATGCATTCGTTCGAACCAGTAGGAATGAAATAAAACTTACCGGAAGCCGCCCTTCTTTCCCATGAGCGCTTTCATCTGTTCGTAGCGCTCGATAAGAAAAAGTGTTCTGCTCCTGCACCATCGTTCAGGCTCAGGAGAGCTGCTTCGGGGCGCGTTGCTCTGCGGCGGCGTGGACGTTCGGCGATCAGCCGGGTGGTTACCCTGGTGACCGGTGTCGTCGCTCAATACCGCCGATACGATTGTGCCATCTGTGCGAGAGAATAAATATTGATGTTTTGGGAGCCACCACTAAATAAAGCAGGATAGTTGAAATCTGGGTCATAGCTTTGAATAAAACCTGTCAAATGTCGAAGGAGAAGTGGCGACGCACACACGGCTGGATAAAGCCAACGTATTTAAAAACGCTGGATAGCAATCATGCCAAGCTAACTAACAACGAACTTAGTTAGTACCGAGCTCATTTACGGGGAACGAGAAAAAAAAAAGCAAGAAACAAACTAGATGAGTAAAATAAGCCTAAAAAAACAAGTACCATGCAAGCACGGCGTCGGCGCATGAAGAAACGCATGCACGTGTTTCTCTTTTGTTGACCGAGCGAAGCCTTACCTGGTGTAGCGTACATATATCCGTTCTCTGAGCCCAGTTGTTGGCCGTCTTCTCCAACGATAGGCGTCAATAATGTGTTTACGCCATTGACGACGCCAAACACGCTGCCGTCGTTTGAAGCTGACATATTCCTCCCGCTGTCGTCTGCTGCTGCACTGACTGCACGCAATCGGCACTGCCAGTCGAGAGAGTGCAGAATTTTTCTGAGCTAGGACTACACGACATCTACACTTGTGTGAAAAGAACGGCGTCGTGTAGAGGGCGCTAGGCTACACTCGTGAAACGAATGGCGAAGTGCTGCACGAAGAGAACTCGTGTAGGTAGTGTAGGTGAATCGAACGGACCTGACAAGGCTTACGTGGACTAACACAGAGGCTATAAAAGGGCGAGTGAGAGCGAGGCACTGGGGGGAACAGCCGAGAAGCGGAGGCTCCGGCAGGTCAGGGACACATCGGCTGGAAGAGAGCGACGCCGGCTACTGCTCCGGTGAGCTCGCGTTCTACGACTCCGCATCGTGGACCTCCTGCCGTGCCTGAGCCCGTTCCGGGGAGTCAACAGAGGACGCTACCACCTGCTACGGCCAGGGGTGTCTCCAGCTCAGTTGCAACCCATCCGGGTGGTGCCCCCAACGCCGACAACACCGGCATCATCTCCACGGGCGCTTGGACCTGGAGCTTATACGACGCAGCCAGCGACGCCGCCACCAAAGCCAACACCGGCATCATCTCCACGGGCGCTTGCACCTGGAGCTTGTACGACGCAGCCAGCGACGCCAGCCCAAGCACGTCGAACACCGCCAGCGACGCCAGCCCAAGCACGGCGAACGCCGCCTCGACGCTGCCTACGGGATCCATACAACGCCGCAGCCGCACCGAACCAACCGTGAGCATGAACGCCGACCACGAATAGTAGAACACTAGTAGTAGACGCTAGTAGTAGTGTGCCCGGGTCGTGTGTATTTATAGGCGTTGTGTTTTGTGTTAGTTTTGTGTTCTTGTGTGTGGGCCACGTAGGGTGTATTAAATGTGCGTCTGTGTGGGTACACCCGTCGCCTAGTCCATTCTTTCAGTCCGAGTGTTCTCCGGAGAGATCCGTGACAAAGTTAAGTGGCAAATGTGCCGGGATACATTTCCTTTTTTCTTTTTTGTTTTGTCTCGGATTTTTCCGATCTCGACTGCAGAAAGTATGGATTTGGCAAAAACATTAGAGCTGGCGCTCAAGCTGGGGTTAAGCAAAGAAGAGGCGTTGCGTCCATATGACGAGGAGGGAAAGAGACAAAAATACCAGGCAGATAGGCAGAGAGAGGAAAGGGCGCAAGCACGTGCAGACGCTTGTGAAGCAGAAGAGCGAGAAGAGAAAAGAGCTCGCGAGGCAGAAGAACAGGAGAAAAGAAGGATAGAACTTGAGAAGGAGTTTGTTTTGTGGAAACAGGCGCATGTCGCGGGAGGATATGAGGAGATCACGGACAATGATCAGCGTTCCTTAGCGGGTACAGAATCTCCTAGACCAGCCAGAGTTTGCCCAAGGAAGCTGATGGCTCCTTTTGATGACAAGAGAGATGATTTGGATGCATATCTGCAACGATTCGAGCGGATAGCTTTGGGGCAAGGCTGGGAGCGCAATGAATGGGCCACGGCATTAAGCGTGCGTTTAGTCGGAGAGGCGCTGAATGTGTTTGGAAGGATGTCTGCTGCTGATACCATGGACTACGAGAAAGTCAAAAAGGCACTCCTCCAAAGATTCAGGCTTACGGCAGAGGGTTTTCGTGAGAGATTTCGCACCGCGAAACCTGAGCATTCGGAAACCGCGAAGCAGGTTTCCTGCAGGCTGACCAACTACTTTGACAGGTGGCTTGCTATGTCAAACACAGAAAATAGTTTTGAAGGGGTGCGTGACAAGCTGGTCACAGAGCAATTCTTAGCGTGCTGCAGCTCAAAGCTAACGCTATTCCTGAAAGAAAGAAAGTTGTGTTAATTGGAAGAGTTCGCAGACACTGCAGACCAATTCCTCGAGGCTCAAGGGCTAAGAAATTTGAGTAAGGCAAAGGAGGAAACCCAAAAGACCCTAAAGACAGATGCGGCAAAATCAAGAGCATATGGCAGTGCATCTAAGGCGCCAGTAAGGTGTTTTCTCTGCGGCAAGGTGGGACACCGTGCAGCTGACTGTTGGACTGGTAGCGCTGCCCAAAAAACACAGATTGACTGTCAAGGTTGTAAGAGGAGGGGTCATACTCTGGATGAATGCCGATACAGAACGCAGGACCGAGCTGCATGCGTTGTCGACTCAAGGGTAGAACTTGTCACGCGACCCTAAGTTCCACAGCTGAAAGGAGAGCAAACGCCACTGGAAAATGAGGGAGTGAGTGGAACACGCAAGTCGAAAGCAGCAATGCCAGTGATGGTTGAGCAAACAGGGGACCGTCCTATATTGGTGCTTAGAGATAGCGAAGCTAACACAGTCTTGGTTCGTAGAAGCCTGGTGAAGGACGAGGATCTTACAGGGGAAGCGTCGGCCGTCACTCTTGTAATAGCACAGTGAGGTACCTTCCTGAAGCTAGGATTCTAGTGTCCACGCCGTATTTCTAGTGTCCACGCCGTAGGATGTCATTTTTTCCTAAGACGGTCAGTGAGTGGAACAGGTTGCCAGGCGATGTTGTATCGCTATCTTCAAATGATGCCTTTGCTTCAGCAGTATGACTTGCAATTTTTTTCTGTACTTTGTGCTTGCGTCAACAGAACCGGTTTGTTTCACTTCGCACATGTACGGTTATGCTCTGCTTCTTTGTTCCTTCTTTTTGTTGTGATGGCGATTTGCCCTGATCTGTATCTTTCATGTATTCTATATAAACTGCTGTTTGTCAATGATATATGTACTTCTCCCCCCCCCCACTATAATGCCAAACTGGCGCTGTCGGTACTGTGACAAATAAATAAATATTATACGGGGCAGGTAGTGGCAAAATGCGTAGATCAACCCATCTACGATCTCATCTTGGGGAACATTACGGGTGCAAGAGGTGTCGAAGACCCCGATCCCGAGTGGAGGATGCTCGACGGTGAAGAACATCCAAAGGAGGAAAGGCCTGCGACAGCTCAGACGGGGGCAGTCAGTTTTTCGTCGGCAGTGGAGACAAGAGCTCAAGCGACCGCCCGAGCAACGCAACGTCCGCTCTCTGCTCCTGTTACGATGTGCCGTAGCGTAACACCGGGCGAAATTGCAATTAGGCAAAATGAAGACCCGAGCTTGAAGGCTTGCTTCGAAAAAGTCGGGGAAAGAGTGAAAAGAAAAGACTTGGACGTCATTAGAGTATCAATTGGTAAATGGTCTTCTGCACAGGGAATGCATATTTAGTTCAGGAAGGCGGATCCAACAGCTGGTGTTACCGAGAGATATGCGAGAGGCCGTGCTGCGCTTAGGACATGACGCCATTATGGCCGGACACCAGGGTGTTCCAAAAACGGTGTCTAGGATCACCGAGGAGTTCTTTTGGCCGGGGGTTCAGAGTGACGTTAAGCGCTTTGTTCGCTCATGTGATGTGTGCCAGCGCACAGTTGCGAAGGGAAGAGTTGGTCCCGTACCTCTGGGCAAGATGCCAGCCATCGACCTACCCTTTCAGCGAGTTGCAATTGACATTGTGGGGCCAATCTCTCCAGTATCCGCCAAAGGCAATAGATATGTGCTTACTCTGGTTGACGTGGCCAATCGTTATCCTGACGATATTCCACTGAGAACTATTGACAGTATCCAAGTGGCGGAGGGTCTTGTGGAAATATTTTCGCGTCATGGGTTCCCGAGGGAAATTTTGAGTGACCGGGGCTCGAACTTCACATCGCAGCTAATGAAGGAGGTTAACCGCCTTTTGTCAATAAGACAGTTACTGACGACGCCTTACCATGCCATGTGTAATAGGCTTGTAGAGCGGTTCGACGGCACCCTCAAAAATATGATCAAGAAAATGTGCCAGGAGAGACCTACTGATTGGGATAGATATCTCCCAGCTCTTTTGTATGCTTACCGCGAAGTACCACAAACGAGTCTTCGTTTCTCGCCCTTTGAGATGTTGTATGGGAAAACCGTTAGAGGTCCACTTACAATACTCAAGGAGCTGTGGACTAATAAGGAGATTACATCAGATCTCAGGACAACATACACATACGTTCTTCAGTTGCGAGACAAGTTGGAAGAAACATGCAGGCTTGCCCATCAAGGCCTGGAAAGGGCGCGTGAACGCCACAAGGGATGTTATGAAAAGAAAACCATTTACAGAAATCTGAATCCGGGCGACAGGGTTCTTGTGTTGCTACCCATGGATCATGATAAGTTAATGATGCAATGGAAGAGCCCGTACCTTGTGACGCGGAAGAAAAAGGATATCGGTTATGAGGTATTGATAGATGGCATTAAGAGGGTTTTCCATGTAAATATGTTGAAGAATTATGATGTAATAGGTCCCGTACGGCGGTACGCCCCCAGGGCAACTTGTTCGGTAGTGGCCAAGGAGACAGGTGATGCTGCCAAGGTGTCCACGTTCAGTGGGGATAAAAACGCAGGAGGGGATGAGGTACTGAAGAAGCCCAATTTGAATGCAGACAGAGGATTACAGCTCTACTCCAACTCAAGGCGGAGACGTTTTGGGATGGGCCAATCCAAATTGAGGTCATATGTCACAAATTTGACTTGTGTAGAGACAGACCTAACTGGTCAGCTCTGGGTGTCTCTGGGATATATCATGTTGTTGCTGTGTTAATGTATCTCTGGGATTTATTTTGTTGTTGCTGTTGTTGGTGTTATGTGATTACACAAGGAAGTGTGTTGCGGACAACATGTGTATTAAGGACTCTGTACGGAAAACGGCTGTTGTTGGTGTTATGTGATTATACAAGGAAGTGTGTTGCGGAGACCAACATGCATATTAAGGACTCTGTGCGGACAGCGGCAGTGGTGTGTTAGTGTTCTGGAAATGCAATTTGATGTGCTGTGTTAGTGGTGTGCGTGTGGTGTGTGATGGACATCTGCGGGGTAGTCTGTTATGGGTCCAGAATCGCCACAGACGTTAGTCGGGTGGCTGGATGGCTTGAAGATGATGACGTGAACAGTTTTTCATGGAAGAATTTTTGAGAGAGGGGGCCCTTGTCACATATATTAAGGAGCCTAAATTAAATTTTAAAGGAAAAAGGGCGTGAAGAAGACGACGCGAATTAACCGAAGAATAAAGAGGAAGAAGCATTCGTTGAGGTGGAGAGAGATGATTGGTGGAGAAGAGAAGACGACGACAAGGCTTACGTGAACTAACACCGAGGCTATAAAAGGGCGAGTGAGAGCGAGGCACTGGGGGGAACAGCAGAGAGAGAGTAAACTTTATTGTTCCAATTGAGAGGTTTGGTTGCCTGCCCGGAGACTGCCGATGTCTTCCAGGCTGAGCGTGGTTGGCGCCCCTAGTCCAAGGCACCACTGTCCCTGGCCATCCGGCATGCGTGGCTCACTATGTTCCTTTGGACCTTAAGCTGGCTGCTGGTTAGCCGGTCCTCCCACTGCTCCGCATTTGGGTCTTTATTATTTCGGAACGCTACATTGTGTGTACATTCCCATGTGATATGATATAACGTGGGGGTTGCCCCGCACCACGGACATGTATCCCTATACTGCTCTGAATACATCTTATGTAGGACATGAAGGTTGTAGAAGGTCCCTGTTTGGAGTCTTCTCCAGCATGTCGCCTCGTATTGTGTTAGCTGAGGGTGTGGCTGGGGGTATTTGCGCCTTCTGCCTTTAATGAGGTTGAGGATAGCTGCGTACGTGAGCTCCACCGTCATCACCGGGTCGTCCGAGGCATTTGACGCACCAGCTCGGGTAGTGAGCTCGCGAGCTAGCTTGTCTGCCTTCAGATTGCCTTTGATTCCGGCGTGTCCTGGTACCCAGTAGATCCAATGTTGGATATTTTCATTGGTTCGCTTCGTTTTCAAGAGTATCTTTAGTGCTTTCTTATTGTTTCTTCCTGCCATGTAGCATCTGCACGCTTCCTGGGAGTCCGTTAAGATTGTGAGAGATTTGTTGGTGCGATAGCCCTCGGCTGCCGCTAGGGCTACGGCTATCTCCTCTGCCTCAGCTATCGTTCCATCTGTCGTGGATGCACCGCTGATGAGGTCACCTTCCTTCGTTGTTACAACCGAAACTGTTTTCTTGATGCTTTGGCTGCGATTCCATGGATACAGTGTGGCGTCAGTGTACACAATCGATGTTGTGTGGCTATCTTCGTTTCTAAATATTTAGCCCTTGCCTGTCTTCTTGCTGCGTGGAGGTTTGAATCCATATTCCTGGGTATGGGACTAACATGGAAGGTTCGACGTATTTCATCTGGGATGTTTTCCGACCTGTCCTCGATGTCCAAGGCTTCTTTTAGTTCAGCCTTCTTAAGAGGGCCCTTCCTTTTGTCGAGTTCCTTAGCCTTTGTATTTGCGACATGAATTGTGCCTTACTAAGCTCATCAAAAGTGTTGTGCAGCCCCAGTTCTGCCAGCTTGTCGTTTGACGTGTTTCTTGGTAAGTTCAGAGCTGTTTTGTAGGCTGCTTTGATTAGAACCTCCGTCTGATTTTCCTCGCTTTTGAGCATGTTGTGGTATGGTAGTGAGTAGATTATATTTTCTGATGACTAGGCTGTTCACTAGTTTCAGCGTGTCGCCATCCTTCGTGCCGTATCTTCTGGATGATACTCTGGTTATCATGCGCAAACTTGTTCGGTTGATTATTTAAGGAGGTTTATCGTGTGGTTGCATTTGCCGTTGCTCTGTAGCCACATGCCTAAAATTTGAATAGTCTCCTTTTCCGGGATGGTGTTGTCCTCGAGCTTTATTTCTAGTCTTGCATCGTTGGTTTCTTTCCTATCCTAAGGATTTCCGATTTTTCGGTTGAGCAGGTTAAACCCCTCATTTTGGTGTATTGCTCGATGCAGGTTGCTGCCTCTTGCAGTTGCTGTTCCTTCTGCCCCCGTGATCCCTGGTTCGACCATATAGTTATATCGTCTGCATATATGGCGTGTCCTATGCCCGGGATGTATTCAAGTTTCCTTGCCAGACCGATCATGCTTAGGTTAAAAAGGATTGGCGATATAACCGATTCCTGCGGTGTGCCTTTATTTGGTGTGTCTATGGTACCACTTCTTATATCTCATAATCCTACTGTGGCCTTTCTTTCTGTCAGGAAAGATCTTACATAGTCGTGGATTCTCCTTCCGCAGTTGGTATTGTTGATGTGTTCCATTATAGCCGCGTGGCTAACGTTGTCGAAGGCCCCTTTGATGTCAATTGCCATAATTATGTTTTCTGCGTGCTGCGGGGAATTGGCAATTACCTAATGTTTTAGTTGTAGCAGGATGTCTTGCGTATACAGGTGTGCCCTGAACCCAAACATGCTATGGGGATACAACTCATTGTCCTCTAGGTAGTTTTGAATTCTTTTGGTTACAATTCTTTCATAGAGCTTGCCGAGGCAAGATGCGAGTGAAATGGGCCTCAGGTTTTCTATGTGTAGTTTCTTTCCGGGTTTGGGGATCATTAAAACCATAGAGTGCTTCCAGTCCTTGGGCACCAGTCCTGCCTCCCATTGTTTGTTTAGGTAGGTAGTGAGCTGTTGGACTGCCTCGTCACCCAGGTTGCGGATTAGGGAATTTCTAATTTTGTCTTCTCCAGCTGCTGTGTTTCTTTTGATGGACCTAATTGCAGCGTAGACCTCATCTTCTGGAGATCGGTTTGTCTAGCTCCGGGTTTTCTCTGCCTTTGTAGTTTTCTTGATAGGCCGTGGGTTTGTCCTGGCCGTAGCATTTGATGCTGACTGCTTTAAGTAGCTCCTCATCGGTTCCTTCATGCTAGTGGACAAGGTGGTGGATGGCCGTGTTGCATTCCGTCTTTGTTTTGGTAGGATCCATTAGACTCTTTAAAATCCTCCATGTTTTAGTCGTGTTCAGCGTGCCGTTAAGTGAGTTGCAGAACTGTTCCCAGTTTTGCCTTGCTAACTGCATCGCGTATTCCTCCGCCGTTGCCGTAATTTCGGCGATTCTTTTCTTTAATTTTCTGTTCCACTTTTGCTTTTCCCATCTTTTAGCGAGGCCTCGTCTTGCCTCCCACATCCTGATTAGTCTCGAGTCTATCTCTGGTGTAGTCTCAGTTCTATCTATTTCCTTTGTATACAGCTCTTGTGCTTGACTTAGCTGCTGGGTCCACTCCTCGATTGAGAAGATCTCCCCTTTTATCTGTTTACATTTCCTGCGGAAGTTATCCCAATCCGTAATTTTGGCCGCACCTATTTTTCTTTTGACGTATTTGGTCTCTATCGTGGTTCTGATTATGTAGTGGTCGCTTCCTAGGTTCTCTAATAGATTTGTCCACTCTGCCTGTGCTCCTTTTACGAAGGTTAGGTCTGGGCATGTATCTACGCTGACGCTATTGCCAATGCGGGTGGGTTGATTTTCATCTGTGAGGAGGGTGCATCCTGTGAGTTCCGCCGCTTAGTTTACTCTTGCGCCCTTCTTTTCCCCATTATGGTACCCCCATTTTGGGTCTCTCGCATTGAAATCTCCGGCTATAACGAGGATGTTGTCCTTAGCTTTCTTGCTTATTTCTTTAAAGAGTTTGCTGAAATCTCCGTCCTTCTGTCTTGGGGGGCTGTATAGGTTGACAATGAAGATGCTTTTTGCTTTCAGCTTACATTTCGGTATGACTTCTGTTTTTGTGTGTTCGATTATGTGTCCGGAATCTCTCCATGATCTATCGTATTTAGCCTTTTGTTGATGAGGGTTGCTATCCTGCCGTTTTCTTGGCATGTGAAACCCTTTAGTGATGGTGGTGTGGCTCCTTTTGATTCCTGCAGTAGGAGGAAGTCCGGTGGCGTTCCTTGTGTGTAAATGAATTGCTGTAGGAGTCCTTGTTTCCTCTTAAATCCTCTGCAGTTCCACTGCCAAACGTTTAATTGGTTTTGTCCAGCCATGATAGTTCGTTAGAGGTGATGCTTGAGTTTTCGGTGTTGAATCTTCTTTAGTTGTATAGCCTGTCTCGGGATTCACTCGTTATCTTTTGCGTGTTCTGAGTTTTTATGTAGCTTCGGATGTACTGTATGTCCTGGTCGGGAACAGCAGAGAAGCGGAGGCTCCGGCAGGTCAGGGACACATCGGCTGGGAGAGAGAGACGCCGGCTACTGCTCCGGTGAGCTCGCGTTCTACGACTCCGAATCGTAGACTTCCTGCCGTGCCTGAGCCCGTTCCGGGGAGTCAACAGAGGACGCTACCACCTGCTACGGCCAGAGGTGTCTCCAGCGCTGTTGCAACCCATCCGGGTGCTGCCCCCAACGCCAACAACACCGGCATCATCTCCACGGGCGCTTGGACCTGGAGCTTATACGACGCAGCCAGCGACGCCGCCACCAAAGCCAACACCGGCATCATCTTCACGGGCGCTTGCACCTGGAGCTTGTACGACGCAGCCAGCGACGCCAGCCCGAGCACGTCGAACACCGCCAGCGACGCCAGCCCAAGCACGGAGAACGCCGCCTCGACGCCGCCCACGGGATCCATAAAACGCCGCAGCCGCACCGAACCAACCGTGAGCGTGAACGCCGACCACGAATAGTAGAACACTAGTAGTAGACGCTAGTAGCAGTGTGTCCGGGTCGTGTGTATTTATAGTCTTTGTGTTTTGTGTTAGTTTTGTTAGTTTTGTGTTCTAGTGTGTGGGCCATGTAGGGTGTATTAAATGTGCGTCTCTGTGGGTACGCCTAGTCCATTATTTCAGTCCGAGTGTTCTCCGGAGAGATCCGTGACACTCTGTTTTATCAATCCTTCCTTCGACTGTATTTATTGTACGTGCAAATAAAACCGTTTCTAGTTGGTAGTGTCAGCGCTTCTGTTTGTCTTTCTTCTGTCGTCCGCACGTTTTTTCCCGCTGCATATTTCCGCTTCCGCGATGAACCAACAGGCGCAAACCACCACCCTTCATCATTTCTATCTTTGTGATTTTTATTTTTATTTTTGCTTTTTTGTGATATTTCTTACTTTTTGTTGTTTTAAACTGTCTGTTATTTTTGCATCACTGTCATGATCACTATCATCAAAATCGCTATCAAGAACTATCACTGTGGCTATCATCCTCACTGTTATGACCACTCGGTCGCATTTCGACGGAGGCGAAATGCTACTCTACGATTCAATGCACGTGCAAGAGCCCCAAGGTTGTCGAAATTTCCTCAGCCCTTCACTACGGCGTCCTTTATAGCCTAACTTCCTATGGGACGTTAAACCCTTGTAAACCATTCTCTAACGTGCGAACGGCGTAAGCTGGGCACGAAACGACCACCCCCTTTGTCTCTTTGTAGCTTGTTCCTGGCTGAAATTACCGCGCTGAGTGAAGGGCATCTCCTATCAGACCTAAACCGCTGACCCCCCCCCCCCCCCACACACGCTCTAAGGGTGCCTGGAACTACGAAAAAGCACAGACACGTGGGCACGTGTCTGCCGTTTTCCGTTCCGTCTCTTATCGCTGTTCACTCGTTTCCATCAAACAAAAAACAGTGTCCCTCTCTGCGAAGTGATGCGCAACGACGACATCAGGCCGCCGAAAGCACCCAATAAAGCTATTGCATCGCACTCTTAAGGCGGAGCTTAACAGTATCTCAAATTTTTAAATGAGAAATGTGCATCCTACCGACTGTGGTGGCGTAGTTGGGCTGATGTTTTGCTCAATCTCTAAGGACTGAATCCAGGCTGCGGCATCTGCACTTCGCTAAAGGCCAAATACAAGTACGTCCATCTGCTGCGCCATGCCACGTTCATGACCCTGGACGGTTGAAATTAACCCGCAATAGTGCGCTGCGGCGTACGTTATAGCCCTCGTGCACCTTCGGGGCGTTGGTGCCCAAAAAGCACCAGAAGCGTGCGTTGTCAAGAAACCCCACAAGCAAAGTAGAAATACACTGACTGGTTTTCAACATTCTTCATTTCCCTTATCGCGTCCGGGATCCTAGAGCTAGACAATTCTGCCCGACAAGCGAATCTGAGGGAAAAAAAGACAGTCGATTTGGGTAATTAGGCCCAATGCGAATACGTGCTCTAGCATGACGTCAACGTCAACTGTCGGTTGGAGCTGCGAACTACCAAGTGGTAGGAGGCTATCACCTATTTACCACCCCAAGAACTCTTGTTTAGCTACTGTGCATGCATCATTGGAATCACCTAGCCGCTGCTCTGCGCGCTTAAGAACGGTGCCGCCTAAATGGCGGCCCAGGGTCTCGCCTGGTTACCATCGGCTACACCTTGGCAAGTCTGTTCCCCGGTGGGCAGGTGAGCACTGGCGCAGTGACAACAGGCAGGCGCTATGACATCTGCTGCCATCGACGGGACTTGGGTTGCTTTGAGTTCGGTTGCGGCTCAGGTTGGTCTTCCCGAGCAGCATTTCACGATTAAATGGCCTGCCGCCTGATACGGTGGCCAGGTTACCCAGCACCCAGTGGGCAGGTGAGTAGCCTGCCAAAAAACCTGCTTTAGGCAAACAACGCCCAAATGCGGGCAGTGACCACTATGAGTGGTAGAGCACTAAAATAGTAACAGCACGCTCATGCAGTGACACCTTCCGAGTAGCACCTTCGGCGTTTGCCTACCGGTCTCCGTGTGCTTCGGCTGCGCGGGCGCGCACTTCTTGACCCTGGCGCCGTAGTCTCTCGCCTCTGGCGGTTGGCACCGTTTTACGAGCGCCCAGCCCCAGATCAACATGCGGTCGTAGCTTGGCCAAATTTCGACCATACTGCACAGGCAATTTCTGTGCCTCTTTGCCGCAGCAGCGAGCGACTTAGTGATGGCGGAGTCACGAATCAAGTGCCGTGACGTCACAAATGACCGGACGACGACGGGCTTGCACCTTATCTGCTACTAACAGATGGCGCTGTAATACAGGCAGCTCTATTAGGGAAAATGGGAAAATGTTTAGAGGGAGATGACGCTTTGAACTAAGTCAGAGCAGAGTCATTTAGGAAAGGCGATAGGGTAATCACCCAAAATGAAGGAGCAGCACAGGGTAGCACAATAGAAAACTGCTTAGAACTTACCAATCTTAACTTGAAAAAGGTGGAAATAAATATTCGAAAACACACGCCCGCAGGGATAGAAAAAATTTCAATCAAGTTAATTAATGAACTTGGCTAAGAGGCAAGGAAACGCTGATAAAAGCATTGCAGGCAGTCATAACAAATAAGCAAATTCCGCACAGCTGGAAACATAGTAAAATTAATTTATAAAGGGAAAGGCATTAAGACGAACATAAAACCTTTCCGACCGATTACGAGGACATCAGTTATATACAGGCTGAGGATGCAGGCGGTGAACTTAAAAATGCAGTCATTTGTATAAAGTTATAGAACACTCAGAAAACTTCAGAACGGGTTCAGAACTGGTAGGCGCTTGGATGATAGCCTGTTCGTGCTTACCCAGGGCATATAAATAGCTAAGGCGGAAAATAGATCTGTATTTAGCCTTCCTAGACATCAGCGGTGCATATGACAACGTGAACAGGGGACTTCTGTGGAACATATTAAAAGATGAATTATATCGGTCAAGATGTAATCGATTTTCTACGCTAAATATATCGAGAAAATTAAGCTGCAGTAACATGGGAAGGAATTAAGAGTACAACTGTCGAGGTACACAAAGGATTAAGGCAAGGTTGTCCTCAATCACCGCTACTGTTCATACTTTATGTGATAAGTATGAAAAGAAGGCTACAAGGAATCAATCTGGGTTATAATCTGTCGTACAGATTAGGTGGGAAGGTTGTTGAGCAACGACTACCTGGTTTCATATATTCGGACGATATTGTACTGTTAGCAGATAGCCAGGAAGATCTGCAAACTCTGGTTATTTGCTGTGGAGACCCAGGAGACAGTCTAGGATTAAGTTTTAGCGCAACTAAATTCCGGTGTGATGATTTTCAACGGTACAACTGATCATGAGCTTACAATACATGGTAATGAAATACCACGAGTGGCCGAATACAAATATTTCGGGGTATGGGTAAACGAACGGCTGATGTACACCGAAAAGCACAGTCTCTCATGGCAGAAGGGCGAAGAGATGCCGGAATAATGAAACATAGGGCATTGTGGGGGTACAACTATTATGAAGTACAGAGAGATTTTTTGAAAGGAATAATGGTGCCGGCGTATACTTTCGGGAATGCGGATCTGTGCTTAACAACAGAAGTTCAGTCGAGATTAGAAGTAAATCAGAGAGCTATTGGAAGATTAGCACTAGGGGCCTACGGGAAAACCACAAACAAGGCAGTACAGGGGGATATAGG
Source organism: Amblyomma americanum (assembly GCF_052857255.1). Lineage (NCBI taxonomy): Eukaryota > Metazoa > Arthropoda > Arachnida > Ixodida > Ixodidae > Amblyomma > Amblyomma americanum. The sequence continues at coordinate 149,750,009 of NC_135503.1, forward strand.
CTGGGCATCGTTCGAAGCATGGGAAGCTCAGAGTAATATGCTATACGAAGAACGCCTGAGGAAATTGGACAGTAACAGGCGGGCAGCTAAGATATTTAAATACCTGTACAAAAAGAACGTTGCCTCACACTGGCGGAAAATAACTAGGAAGCTAACCAGTAAGTATGTCAGACACGGGGACGGAGAACGAAAGAGAATTAAACAAGAGGTTAAAAACACGGAAGGTAAAACTTGAATAGCTTGAATGGAAAAGAAGCATAGTGCAAAACTATACCGATACTGGAAAAGGCAGGTCAGGAATGAAGGGTTTTATGATAACTCAAGAGGCAGTGCCCTACTCTTCTAAGCTAGGTCAGTATGTCTTAGAACGCGCAGCTATAAGAAGAAACATTTTATGATAACTCAAGAGGCAGTGCCCTACTCTTCTAAGCTAGGTCAGGATGTCTTAGAACGCGCAGCTATGAGAAGAAACATGACGAAGATGACACATGTGCTGCGTGTTGTAAATTTGTAGTAACAATAGAACACCTTACACTAAAAATAATGTGGATTAGTCCAGCTAATCCCGGATATACAAATATCGAAAGATGACGGCGATCACCGTGTTCATTGGCGTTGACAATGTTTTGGACGGCGACAGCTTTTAGGAAAGGAAAAGAGCATAACTGGCTCGCTGGATATGCGGCCGCCTCATTCGTGCTTTGATACGTGTGGAGGTGGTGAGTTGCAGATGTGGCCTGAATGCATTAGCGCTGACAGAGTTGTTGCTGACATGCGACACTGCAGCAGTAACTAGGCCGCAGCGTTGATTTGGTGATCAATCTCTCGCGAACAACTATGTGACATTCCGTGTGTGCTACGAGGATCCACGTTCGACGGCGCGGCGTAGACGGAGACCCGTGACAGCGGCATCATCAATTACCCAGCCATGCTCTTTGAGTGACGACCAGAACAACCGGACCCGCCGCCGCCCCGGGGAAACAGGCTTTATCCTCCCCAATTTTCGGGCACATTCCAGGACAAGGGAGCTGTCAGCGGGCCAGAGCGCGCCGTACCACAGCCGACGCTATGCGCTACCGCGAAGACAACATTCTTTCCCTCCTCCCCCTTTGTCGTGGGCTATCGCCGGGAAGGCACCCACAGCTTCCCAGAAGGGCCGTGACGGACACCTGTCAGACAGACAGGCAGTACTCGCCAAGAATGTGGAAAGACAGGCGCTAGTGAATTAGCTCCGAAGAGAGAGCCTGTGTATACTCTCACTTGAGAGAGAGTGGTGGCGTTTTTGTTGTTTATTTAGTTTGTATAGTTAACAGACTCTGGGTTCGAGGCTAAGCCCAACCCAAGGGGTGGTCCCCATCTCGCATGTTATTTTGGATTGGAGAATTGATGCTTTGGGCGGGCCACTGGAAATGACCGCCCTTAGTCCTTTGTTAATCAAGTGCTTAAAAGCACATGTAAACGGATGCAGTCCAGTCTGAGCTGGGGCTCCATGCTTAGCATGTAATGTGCTGCTACTTAGGCACTAACCTGCCCGGTCGATGAGTAAAGTAGTGCAAAGTTTGTTCTTTTGTAAATTCAGTTCTGCTTTTTCCAGTTTAACTCCCTGTATATGTATGTTGTAAAATTATGCTCTGCTGTCATCATCTACAAGCTCGCCTCCTGTTCATCTTCCAAGCCGAACGACACTAGAGGAAGGGTTTGTGAACCATCCTCGAAGAAACGGACGACTATTGAAATTCTACTGCATACACGCTGAGGACGACATCGTTCGCCAAGAGGGCCTTCAGTGCCGAAGCCCGACGGCGTGCAGCTTCTGCCAGCAACCGCTCGAGCCCAACTCCGGAGCCACTCCATCGCCCCCATGAAGTCGTCGGCACGTAAGCTCGGACGCCCCAGCCTCTGATGTATAACCTTAATCATGTGTAATTATTGAATATACCTGTTTGTTTAAACTGAGCCATACGGTGTCTCTTTGCCTCTCCGTCCCGTGTGGACTGCGCATTATGGGGGTCATCACACTGGTGTCAGAAGTGGGGTCTCAAAAGCAAATGTCCTCTGAATGCTGTGACATTCATGACTTCAAAATTGTAATCAAAAGGGAATCACGGGACTGATTGTGGGACTTTTACCCCCATTTGAGAGGCTTGAGGCACTGGAGGGCTTGAAAAAAAAAATGACTGTATCTGAGGGAGCTCCCACTCCACAGCCGTCGCTCGGAGCAAGCATGCTGGCATTAGGAAGCGTCATTCCGACGTTTACGGGAGATAAGACAGGGGTTCCAATCTGCGATTTCTTTTCCATGCTAGAAGAGATTGGGAAAATGGGGGGATGGTCCGATGCTCAAATGCTGGGAATGGCGAGGTGTAAGATGGCAGGAGCTGCTCATGATTTTGCCTTGCGAGACGAAAAAGTAAAATCCACAAAATCATTTGCGGAATTTAAGAAGCTCGCGTTTGAGCATTTCGACACTGAACCACGTCACGTGCGGGTACAGAGGTTCCGTGACGCCGGACAGATGGTAGGGGAGGACGTGCGAACATTTGCGTCGCGGCTTCAGCGCCTAGCACGCGATACGTTAAGCAGGGAGGAGGAAGGAGACCAGCTAAGGAAGAAATACGCGGAGTATCTACTTAAAGAGGAAATGACCGCTTTGTTCGTGGATGGTCTGCAAGACCCCGTGCGCCGGTTCGTGCTCTCGCGCAAGCCGAGCAATTTCGACCAAGCCGTGGAGGCCGCATTGGATGAGGAACGAAATGAGGCGTTAACGACAGCCGCAGCGAGAGTACGCGTCATAGAGAGAGCGGTGCTCAACCCTGAGGTTGCTCTCTTGACAGAGCGGTTAGATCGCATGGAACAGCTGCTAACTCAGCAGGTAGAACGCCAGGTTGAAGCGCGCGCTCAACAGCGCCCAGTCGCTGGAAACCGGAGACCGCCACAAAGCTACAGGCGCGTTATGCGAGATCTTGAAGAAATCGTATGCTTCGCTTGCCAGGGTCGCGGACACATCGCCAGGTTCTGCCAAAACGTGCGCCGTGGGGAGCCACAAAGAGAAGCAGGCGAGACACGCCCTAAGCAAGCCGACAGCGGGGCTCCAGATACCGAGACAAAAAACTAGTTAGTCCTCCCCAGCCTGAGGAGCGTGGGGAGGGAGCAGTAGATGATGAGGTGGTGGTAGTTTGTCTGGCCGACGAGGCATGCCCTGTTGTGCGTTGCAAGTTAAATGGTTGTTGCATGGAATTGTTGATAGATACGGGGTCAAAGGTGACATTGCTTAAGGAGAGCAGTTTTAACACGCTTCGAAGGAAGGGGGACCGCGAGGTGTTGGAAGCGTCTGGTGGTATGGCAACCAAATTTGTAGGCATAACGGGGGATCCTCTTGGCATAAGTGGACTCTACCGGTTACACTTCTCCCTCGGCGGAATTGCATTGGAGCACCCCTGCTACGTATGCCCGGACACGGTGTCTCTGCCAAACGGAGTGTCAGGTATATTAGGGCAGGATTTTTTGAGAAAAGGGAAGGTAGTAGTCTCATTCTCTGAGGAAGAGGTTAATGCGGGCGGCTCAAAAGTTCCGTTTTTGAACAGGAGAGGGGCTGAGATTCGCATTACCGATATTGACACCCGTCAAACAGTGGGATCATTGGAGAAGGTATATTCGCGGGTTGCCGTCCGGCTGGTCGAGGACGCGGTCGTCCTTCCTTGGTCGGAGCACATTTTGTACGCGTTTGTGCCTTCAGATGTAGAGAGCGGCGCCGTGGGAGTGCTTGAGCCGGTCGACTCTCTCAGCAATGGCCTGAAGGCAGCCGCGTGCCTCGTGACAGTTAATGACGCCCACAGAGTGCCGCTACGGGTGGTTAACTGTAGCCAGCAGCCACTGAGCCTTCCCAAGAACAAAACATTGGCTTTCTTCACCTCTGCGATAGAGCAACGTGAGCCCACCGATACGGTACTCGCAACTGTAGAGCATGCTAGTCCTTCGGCTGCTCCAAAGGTGTCGTTCGATCTTTCTCACGTAAAATCCAGGGAGAGGGAGGCTCTGGCTGGTTTGCTGAACGACTACTCGGAGGTATTCGCCGCGTCCAACCTGGATTTGGGCCGCTGTGGCGTTATAAAGCACAGGATAGAAACCGGCACTTCATCGCCCGTTTACCAGCGTGCGTACAGGATTCCTTACTCCCAACGTGAGGAGATGGAGCGGCAGGTCCAGGACCTGATTGATCGCGGCATTGTCGAACACTCAAAGTCACCCTGGGGAGCACCAGCACTATTGGTGGAAAAGCCAGATGGCTCGTATCGATTGGTAGTGGACTACCGCAAACTAAATGCCGTAACTCGCATCGATCCATACCCCATCCCCAATATACAGGAGACGCTTTCTCAGCTGGGCTCTGCCAGGTACTTCACGGTAGTGGACATGGCGGCGGGATTCTGGCAGATAGCAATGGATCCGGCAGATGCCGAGAAAACGGCATTCAACACGCCCTCCCTATGAATGGAAAAGAATGCCGATGGGTCTGGCCAACAGCCCTGCTGTCTGGCAGAGAACCGCTGATGTTATCTTGGCAGGTCTTCTGGGGAGGCTGTGCTTCGTGTATATGGATGACATTATCATATACAGTGACAGTTTTGATAACCATTTGCGCGATATTGAGCAGGTTTTGGTGCGACTAAGAGCAGCGGGTCTCAAGCTGAAGCCCTCTAAGTGCCAATTCCTCAAAAACGAGGTGAAATACCTCGGGCACGTTGTTTCAGCTGACGGCGTGCGACCGGACCCTGAGAAACTAAGGTGTGTCTCGGATTTTCCATCCCCGACTAGCGTCCGCCAGGTCCGGCAGTTTCTCGGCCTGATCGGTTACTACCGAAGGCACATAGAGGAGTTCGCCAAGCTCGCTAAGCCGCTCACCGCCTTAACAGCCAAAAATGTCGCCTTTCGCTGGGACGAAAACGCGGAGGATGCTTTTGGGGCCCTGAAAAGGAAGCTAATGAGTGCACCGCTGTTGCGCCACCCGGATTTTAATTTGCCCTTCGTTATGGCCACAGATGCGTCGAAGTTCGCAGTTGGTGCCGTGCTATCTCAGGTTATCGAGGGCAAAGAACATCCCGTTGCTTTTGCTAGCCGACAGCTGAGCCCCACAGAGCAAAAGTACGGAGCTACGGAAAGGGAGTGCCTCGCCGTTGTCTGGGCAGTAAAGCACTTCAGATGCTACCTTTACGGCCGCAAATTCAAGCTAGTCACAGACTGCCATCCTCTGAAATGGGTGATGAGTGTCAGGGACCCTAGCTCGCGACTCGCTAGATGGAATCTACACCTGCAGGAATACTGCTTTGAAGTTGAGCACAAGTCAGGAAAGACACATCTGAATGCTGATGCACTCAGCCGCACAGCTGCCGTGGCAGCTATAGATGAGTTTGTCCCCGTAGTCGACCCCGCCGAATTACGCACAGAGCAGTGCAAAGATCCGGACCTGAAGCGAATAATCGAAAGCTTAGAGGACGCACCGTCTCACCCCGAACAGCTAGGTTATTTCATTGGCAAAGACGGCACCCTGTGTCGGCGCACGAGGCCAACCAGGAAAGGGAGACCAGAGAAAACCGCTTGGGAGAGAGTCGTCATACCTCGGTCGTGGACAGAAAGGGTTCTTCGCGCGTTTCACGATGCGCCATGCGCCGGTCATTTTGGCGTAGCGAAGACACGCAGGCGTGTGGAGCGTTTGTACTTTTGGAGTGGCATGCGACAGGATGTTAGAGACTACTGTGCTAAGTGTCATTCCTGTCTCGAAAGAAAAACACCCAAGGGACGAAGACCAGCTCCAATTCAGCCGTTCCCTGAGGTTTCGGCTCCCTTCGAGCGGACAGGTATGGACATAATGGGCCCATTGCCCACGACCACTTCCGGAAACAAGTACATTTTAGTATTTGTCGATCACCTTTCAAAATACGCGGAAGCGGTAGCACTCCCAGATCAGAAGGCAGACACGGTTGCAAGAGCATTTGTCGAACAGATCGTGCTCCGACATGGACCCCCGAGGCAACTCTTGACAGATCGGGGAACGAACTTCGTGTCGCAGCTAATGAGGAGAGTTTGCGAGCTGCTTAAGATCGCTAAGAAGCAGACAACACCGTACCATCCGGCTTGCAACGGCGCGGTGGAGCGACTGAACCAAACCGTGGCCGGGTTACTGTCGCATTTTGTTTCGCGCGACCAGCGGGACTGGGACTTGTGGCTCCCGTATGCAATGTTTGCCTACAATTCCGCAGCACACGAGAGCACGGGCGAATCGCCATTCTTTCTTCTCTACGGCCGAGACCCGGACCAGCCTAGTGAAGTGCCAGAGGGCCCCCGTCGTGTCCCATACGCTTCACTGGACGACTATAAGGTTAAGCTAGAATCGCGCTTGCAAGTGGCGAGGGACATCGCAAAGGAGACCTTAAAGAAAGCGGCGAAGCGCAGGAAGGAGGTGCACGATCGCAGTGCTAGAGACGCGCCGTTTGATGTGGGGGACAGCGTGTACATTGAAAACTGCCAAAGGCAGATTGGGCTAGCTCGTAAGTTCCAGACGAAGTGGAGAGGACCGTGCGAGGTTGTCGAGAAGCTTTCTCCGGTAAACTTCAGAGTCCGAGACGTGAACTGGCGTTTGATAAGGATACACGCAAATCGCCTCAAGTCGGCACCGGTTCAGTATTCACGAAATGAGGAAAGGGAAAGCGCGGATTTTGATGGGGACAGAAGTGAAGCGGAGCGCGCAGATAGTTCGCAAGAAACACCCTCTCCTGCATTTGTTCGGCAGGCGCCCGAGGTGACGGCCGGAATGCCACCGGATTTACTTCATGCATTGCTAGAAGAAGAAGCGCGCGAGGTTGCCGCGCAGATAACGCCAGGAGAGGCTCCTGCCACGAGCCCTCGCGAGTCCCAAAGCAGACAAAGGGGCACAGACTTACTTAGTATGACTCATGAAGGCCGATATCCGCTGCGAAATCGGAAAGCTAAGTCGGACTAATGGCGTAAACAGAGCGGAGCTGTGAACTGGTTAGAATTGTGTAATGCCGCAGCTCATAACATTGCTATGTGCTTATGTGTTAAGTTATCGGAGTTGATAGTTAAACCTTTCTGTCATTAAGTAACACCTTCACAGGAGAGCATGCGGAGCGCATGCAGAACCTGCCCTACTTCCTTTCGTTATCTATATTTTTGTCTCTGCCGTGATCGTGCTAGAAGTGGGAGCTCCTTTGTAACTGTGGTAAATTTATTTCGTCCAGTTTGGACTAGAAAGGAGAGGCTTGGGTGCTGAGTTTCATGTTTATCTGTAAAAGAAGATCAGTGCTGCCCCTGGAGACGCCAGTTATGACAGCGGAGGCATATGGTGTTGTGCAGTGGTGTTGAGTGCAGCGAAAAGTGTTTTGTCGGACGCACTGTGCGAGGCGATTCAGAAAGACAAGGGGAGCTGCGTGGACTCAAATGTTCGGAGAACATTCTTCTGGAGGGTGAGCGAGTGTGACATTCCGTGTGTGCTACGTGGATCCACGTTCGACGGCGCGGCGTAGACGGAGACCCGTGACAGCGGCATCATCAATTACCCAGCCATGCTCTTTGAGTGACGACCAGAACAACCGGACCCGCCGCCGCCCCGGGGAAACAGGCTTTATCCTCCCCAATTTCCGGGCACATTCCAGGACAAGGGAGCTGTCAGGGGGCCAGAGCGCGCCGTACCACAGCCGACGCTATGCGCTACCGCGAAGACAACATTCTTTCCCTCCTCCCCCTTTGTCGTGGGCTATCGCCGGGAAGGCACCCACAGCTTCCCAGAAGGGCCGTGACGGACACCTGTCAGACAGACAGGCAGTACTCGCCAAGAATGTGGAAAGACAGGCGCTAGTGAATTAGCTCCGAAGAGAGAGCCTGTGTATACTCTCACTTGAGAGAGAGTGGTGGCGTTTTTGTTGTTTATTTAGTTTGTATTGTTAACAGACTCTGGGTTCGAGGCTAAGCCCAACCCAAGGGGTGGTCCCCATCTCGCATGTTATTTTGGATTGGAGAATTGATGCTTTGGGCGGGCCACTGGAAATGACCGCCCTTAGTCCTTTGTTAATCAAGTGCTTAAAAGCACATGTAAACGGATGCAGTCCAGTCTGAGCTGGGGCTCCATGCTTAGCATGTAATGTGATGCTACTTAGGCACTAACCTGCCCGGTCGATGAGTAAAGTAGTGCAAAGTTTGTTCTTTTGTAAATTCAGTTCTGCTTTTTCCAGTTTAACTCCCTGTATATGTATGTTGTAAAATTATGCTCTGCTGTCATCATCTACAAGCTCGCCTCCTGTTCATCTTCCAAGCCGAACGACACTAGAGGAAGGGTTTGTGAACCATCCTCGAAGAAACGGACGACTATTGAAATTCTACTGCATACACGCTGAGGACGACATCGTTCGCCAAGAGGGCCTTCAGTGCCGAAGCCCGACGGCGTGCAGCTTCTGCCAGCAACCGCTCGAGCCCAACTCCGGAGCCACTCCATCGCCCCCATGAAGTCGTCGGCACGTAAGCTCGGACGCCCCAGCCTCTGATGTATAACCTTAATCATGTGTAATTATTGAATATACCTGTTTGTTTAAACTGAGCCATACGGTGTCTCTTTGCCTCTCCGTCCCGTGTGGACCTGCGCATTATGGGGGTCATCACAACTATTCACTACATGCCACCTCCCAGGGTGGCGGGGAGGGCGTGCTGCCAGTCCACTGTGCGGAACGCAATCAAAGCACATTTTTGCAGTTGGACACCAACGCCACATATATGAAAGCGAAATCGAGGTTTGCACTGACCCACGGAGCCGGTTGTGCGCCTTTCTTTTCGTGATAATGAACGGCCTTTGCAGAGTTGCCAACGCCAATGAACTCTATGAGCTCCGTCGGTTCACTTGTTTTGTTTGAATTTTGAGGGAAGGAAATGGCACAGTAACCGGCTCACATATCTCAGCGGACACCCGTACCGTGCCGTAAAGCAAGGGATAAAGGATGGAGGAAAAGAAGAAAAAACTGAAAATTTAGTTGGATTTTTAGGAAAGGCGCGGCGCTTTGCAGCGGAGGAAGAGCGAGAGAGAGAGAGCGAGAAATATCCTCGGCGAGGCGACCGTTGTTACGTCATGTGCCTCCTCGGAGTACCGCCACGGCGAAATCGCAAGTTCGCGGCCAGTAAAGCTTTCGCTTTAATATCCGTGGCGAGGCGTGCGTTGTGACGTCATGTGCCTCCTCGGAGCACCGCCACAGCGAAATCGCAAGTTTGCGGCAAGAAAAGCTTTCGCTTTAAAATGTGATGGTATTCATACCGATGTCGACGCAGGCACAGTCACTCTTCCTGAGGGCCTAGGGCTTAGAGATAACTGTGGTCATGTAAATAAATCTGCGGCGGAATTTAGCAAAAAGCGATTGGAAGATTGGTGGCTCAAAAGCAGAGAGGTGACATAAGGTTAAAAGTGTAGGAAGACGTATCTAAAGAAAGTGGCGAATGTTAACTGCCATCACCCCGTTTCAAAGGAGACGCTCCTACCTACCTTCCATTCATCCATCCATCCATCCATGTCACACTGCGCGAGTTTAGTGAGGTGGATGTAGCCGGAGCACTGGGCACACTATCGCACGACTGAGCGGAGATATTAGGTGCGCGGAACGCTTGAGTACATTGCATGGATTGAATTTAGCACTGCCTGCAACGACGCTGTGATGCACACCTCTCTCGCGCCTTATGAGGCTTTTCGCGGCTGGTTCTTAAGACCTGCGATAGGAAAGGTGCACTGCCATATCTGACATTGATGGCTTGCAACGTCATTCCCCTTCTTTCCTTCAGAACGGCGGCGGCCAGCCAGTCACTGTCGACGTGGAATCGCAGTCCCATCTGCGATCGGACGCAGAGTACCTCAGGATCATGTTCCGCGTGTTTCCTTGCCTGGTCAGCCTTTGCATGATGCAGCCTTTCCTGGTCAAGAAAACAACCTCAGAACTTTGCACAGGAACCAAGGTGAGTTGGAAAATGGCAGTTGTACGATTACTGGCTCAAAAGCGGGAATATCAATGGCCCCTACAATTGGCTGCGTACTTAATTTTATGGCTCCTATGCTTTGTTCTCGCCTCCCACTATGTCGTTTCTCCACTGACGCAGCAAAAGCGTTCATACTGCCCGCGGGTCTGCGGTGCTTGGGCGCAGCTTCTCACATGCGGTACACTTGAAAAAAAAGTGTGCTCGTGGTTTTTAACCGGTCAATTCTCTCTAAAGCATCCTCGGCCGAGAAGCGCACATTAATGAACAAAACTAGCTCTTCTGCATTTATTCATTCATATGACTTACCTCTGTGCAACGCCGAAGTCTTGAAAGCTGCTGGAAGTTGAAAACGCGCACTGTGCAATGCGCACGGAGGAGTCTTACATACTGGGGTTGATAATCAGTCCAACCGGTTCGCGCTCCTGTTGCGAGGTGCCACCAAGCGCGTACCGCCGTCGCCCCCAGGAGCTGATGGTGGCCAACGGTTTGTCCGACTTCCTCTGGTGGCTGGGCGGCTTCTGCTGGTCCTTCATCATGCTGCTAGCGGGCGCACTGCCCGTGCTGACGCTGACCAAGACGCACGCGCTGCTGCCCCACGCCAACGTGGTCCTGCTGCTGCTGGGCACACTCCTGCACTGCGCCTCGAGCGCCCTCTTCTGCCTGCTGGTCGCCACACTGGTGCCTCGGCGTGAGTGCATGCACTGTCTTTAGCCGAGGGGGGGGGGGGGGGGGGTCAAATGACGGCATCTGTTCAGCACCTACAATCGCAGCGGGCAATGAAAATGCTCCGACCGCCGATAGCATGTCACGTGACTTTCCATGGCCTGCCTGGGTCGTTGCTCGCTGCCTGAGCAACCCAGCCAAGTCGGGAGAGACCGTTTCACGTCCGCCGCCAGCGAGCGAATCCAGAACCGCGCGGTTTTGGAAGGATGCGCGAGAACGCGACAATTCAATGGGGCAAAGAGCCCGAATAACGAGCGTTTTCCATGTTCTGAGAAGTGATGCCGGTAACACTACCAGTTGCGTAACCCTAATTGCAACAAGGAGCGCAGTAGTTTATAATTTCTTTGGTAGTAATTAAGCTGTTCATAAGTTAGCACGATTTACTTTTCAGACGTCCGTCCCCAGCGGTACTACCATGTTGAAAAGGCCCTGTTTATGCTTTAATGAATTATAGGCACATAATTTTAATTGCATGTATTCCTTCACTTGACGCGTTAGACATCAGAATACATGGTTCTCCACGTGGCACTCACCTACGACCTCAAAGCGGTTAGAATAAAATTTCTTAAAGATGCTTCAGTTTCGGTTTCATCAGCCGACCGGTAGCTGTGACGCGTTTGGAGTGTTCGATCACGTGACGCACGAAAAAAAAAAACTGCGGTGTAATTCTTCAACGTACTTTTAATTCGCTACTACCGCTTGACCAACCTGCTTCAAGACCTGCATAGGCAATAAACGGCGTATGAGCGGTTATATTACGTTTTGCATGCCTCATTTCCTCGTGCCTTTTGTGACCAAAACACACTCAATGCGTCATACCTGGTCACTAACGCAAATTTCAAAGAAGAAAACGCCCAACTAAAGTTGGCTGTCTGTCGTTCTTTTTTTAAAGTTACTGCCAAATTACTGGCGTGATTTCCTGGAACAGCCTGTACGCGGGCGTGCTTGACCGTGCGTCTGCACGTGGGTTATACGGAGATTTGCACTCTTCTCACTTTGGACGCGAGAAATCCTCACACAAATTCCGCCTCAAAACAACTATCGACTATATTAATTCCCGTCGCGCTATTCCAACCTTTTTTAATTCTAATCAGCCAGTTTATTTTCAACATCAACGGTGTTGAGGAGCCGCAGACAGAAAGCCTCAAGATGCACTTGGCGGGGTCCGCTGCCCCGTGTACATGTCGACATACAACAAGCACAGGTACACGAATGTAATGCAAGATCACACAATTTTATATAGCTGACAAATTACAAAACAAAAGTTAATTCAAGAAAACAAAGGGAGATGCTTCAGCATTTGCTGCCCATAGTGCGCAGGCGCGTAGTTTCGCACTGTTAAAGTTGGACACTAATGCGTGAGCATACTTTAGGAGATAAATTTGCGATACTGCAAAGCGCAATGTCAGTCCTTTTAATAGCTACCTCTTAACGCTTGATTAAAGTTGTTCTGGGCATGTTCAGATAAGAACGGTAATCGAGGTCCCATGACCATTTTTTGTTTTCAATTATATTTTTATATGTGATGGGTAAATGTGTCCACACAAAGGAATGAACCTTAGTTTTGCAAGGAACTTCATGGTTTTCTCGGAAAAAAATCGTATGTCACAAGAGGTGGAGAATGTCGTTTTTGCCACTTCGCAAAGTTGCAAGTTTGGAGCATCACTGTATGCACAATAAATTGTTTCCGCGCATAACTATTTTTTCATTACTTTAATACAACTTGCACTATGCGAGGAAAATAAAAAACGTTTTCTTGCTGCGTCAGTCTTCTCAGTAAAAAATCGCAAACTTCGCTTCCGGAGCCCTGCGGTGCCAAAAAGGCACTTTTCAGGGCAGCCTTAGGGCAAGATGCGTAAAGATCTCCCGACTGAATCTTTTTCTCTGTATTTTTCAGCTACTTTTAATCACTACAGGCAAGTTTTGTAGCTCTACACACGACCTATATTTTTCAATATGGCCTCAAAATTGGCAGAAGTTCAAAAACGTGAAAAAAGTGACACATTTGACATGAATTAAAAAAACAAAACATCATCATCGATATTTATTAAAATTTGCCCTAATAATACTCAATACTCGATAATTTTAAGGCACCAAAATAGTGTTGCAATATTTTGTTTTAAAGTATAAAAATAAATACAAAACTGAGTTCATGTTTTTGTTACCTAGAATTGCTTATTACTGCCTCTTAGAAATAGTAACTGTCAGAAATATGATTTAGCACTCACTGCATGTGGTGACATTTCATTTACCACAATATGCCAACCATCCTGAATGTTTGTACAGCTTCTACTCGCTTGTTAGCGGCGTTCTTAATGCGTCAAAATGGGAATAAATTCGCTATTTCACCTGATGAACTGGCTGCTGGCGGTCAAACGTTTTTTTTTTGTATTCTCTAATTTATGGTCGTAAGATACATTCGTATGTAACCGATTTTTTTAAAATATTAGATCATTTGTCGGTTCTTAGAAAAATCTTTATATATGAATATTTATATTAATGTGTTTCTGAAGCCGACGTTTCCGTACCTGCATCTGTTTACTTCTGTGTTCAAAGGTTCTACAGGGCAATATCAGGTGACAGAACGTCGTCTTCTGAGAGGAACAATTTATCTGCAAGATTTTTAATCAGGAGGAGTTTTAATAGGAACGCAATTTACAAATGGGATGCCGCTTTATATGCAGATTGCAATTCAGAAAACCGTAACAAGAAATTAACGGCAGCAGTTGAAGTCGGTATGCGCACAGTATATTGTCCAGCACGAAGCACAAACCAGATCACAGTCTCTTCCATTCCGAAGCAGCGATGGAGGCCACGTAGGATGCACTGCCTTTATTTGTTTGAACGTACTTCCACATATGGAGCGTCTGAACTCCAGGCACTTTCTTTGCCATTTTCCATTCTTCCTTCTTCGTTTCGCGAAAGTCTGCAAGCTCCCTCTGTGGGAGCTCCAGAATGGTGATGTTCTTTAGCGTTCCTTGAATTGCGTCTACGAAGCCGCTGGCTGTTTGTATGACCTCACTTGCAGGCTTCCGCAAGTTGTGGTGGGATGCTCGATGTTTGACAAGCCCACCAACGCCGTCGCAAGCATTTTTGCCGTGTCCAGTGGCCGAAAACATCCATTTCGACTCTTGACTTTCACTGCGTTGTAGCTCATGAAACTGATATTTATTCTTGAAGTGAGCGGGAGCCCCGTTGCTCACATATGTTATCTTGGTGTAGATTGGCGCGTTGTCTTCGAGGTGTGCTTTGATTTTTGACAGAGCCAAGCATGCATGAGCTGAATCATGAGACATCTCGTCGGAAATAAAGGCGTAGTTCCGAGTCGATTTTCTTGACGTGACAACGCAGGTAAACACGGTCACCTGCTTTTTCTGCCAATGGTACGCTTGTACTGCGTCTGGAAGCACAACTGTCCAGTTTTCGGCGAAATCAAAATGCAAAACAATTGCACCTCTCTTGCAGCTGTGTTTTTCTTCATGTATTGCTCTTGCTTGCACAGATCTAATATAGTTGTGGGGAATCCATTTCATGGTCATTCTTAGAAATTCTCTCATAAATGATGAAGCGGTCAGAGTCTTTTTAACGAGCTCACCGTATTCCCATGAAGCAATCAACACCTCGTCCTCGCTGCTCATTTCAAAATTTTCCGAAGTGAAAATGCCATCTTGTGGACAGTGCTCACAATTCCTAAGGAAACACGACGCAGTAGGTTCCTGGCATACGCAGAGGCTCTGCATATCTTCGGGAGAAAGCGACCTTCCGGACGCGTTCTGCAGTCCCACGAGGCAGAACTGAAAGTTTGCACAGCACACAGAAACACACACTTGTCACTGCGGCGAGCATTTCACCCACTTAGGACGCAAGGATATGAATTTTGTGAGGCCAACCTGGGAGGCAGGGTGAGCTTGCTTGTAGAGGCGGAATGCTTCTCGCAAGGACCGCGTCATAAAGCGTTTAGGTATCCATTCTTTCTCTCCCTCCTTTTCAATTCTCACAACGTCCTTCTTGTTCGGAGTCTGTCTAGAGCAATCGAGTTCATCCATGGTGTAATATTCTAAAACGGTAGTGATGTCTTCCTGTTGTAGTTTACATCTTGCATATCTCTCCTGTGTTGACCATACCCCTTCTTCATCCACCATCTTATTCGATTTTTGGATAACGTACCTCGTTGCCTATGGAATAACTTCCCGCACATATATCACAGTTAGGTTGCGTGGTAGCAGTGTCAGCAGCTGGCAACGCTCTTGAAAGGACGTACACCTATTGTAGGCACATGTAGGTTGTCTTCCCAGCTGCTGCATTGCGCTCACTTTTCTTCTGACGCACGCGAAGTCTCTGGGACATTGTATGCTGCCTGTATCCCCGATCGGATTTTCGTCACCATAGCTCTTGCCACCTCTTCCTGCTTTCGCTTTGCATAGGAAAGTCTGAGGCGTTTTTTTAGAGCGCTCAGTGGCTTTAGGCGCGAGATTTCGGAGGTAAGGCTGACACTTGAATTTAAATTTTCTACGATTTCTTCCCCAGGCCGGAATTCTTCTAATGTTTCGGATGACTCTGCCTGCATATTGTCTATGTCTTCCTTGAACCGACGGTAACAATTCTGACAGATGAAGTCACTTTCTCGTACTCGGAGAGCTTCTTCGGGAAGTAGGACTTTTTTGAGAGCAGCGACATTGAGTGTCTTTACACTGGGAAAATTACGTCCTTTTTCAATTCTCTGTTTGTGCCTTTTTGAGTAGTCCGCACAAAACGTTCGCCGCGGAAATCTCTTCCTGATTGCAAAAGCTCACCGCTTCCGGAGATTATCGCGAGACAGAAGAGCAGGTGACGGATGCAGGGCCCAGAGCTGCTTTTCCAAAAAAAAAAGGAGATGGACAGATGAATAGATTTTTAACAAAGGCTGGCTACCGTCGACACTGATGTTCTTTCGGTCTGGCGTACGAGCTGAGACTGAGATACCAAGTATGCTTGTCGAGGGATTGCTCCAGCGCAGAGAAAACACGTGAGTACAGAAAACGACCCCACCGGGTCTACCAGGCCTGGAAAACGACACACAAAACTCGAGATCCGAACAACATCCGCTCACAAGGGTTATCTCGGTCGAAGGTCGAAGGCTGAGGCATAACTGCTAGGCGTTCGGTGCGCTGCGATGAAAAGATGATAGCGGCGGGTAAAGCCTCGGTGCGGCGGCGGCACACATGATGCTGAGAATTTCAGGGTCGCGCCGGGCGTTATATAGCTATAGGAGCGGCTGCCAGGCGCGGTTCATCCCTGGAGCGGCGGTAGCAGTTAAAGTCACCTTGAGAGTGCGACGGGTGCATTATTTGTTTGCATAAACTACCCCTACACACACGTCACTCCAAAATAACGTGCTGAAATATGCTTACGGTAATTTAGGTCCCACCGTTAGAACAGTACGAAAGCGAATAGGAGCTTTAGACCTTTGATTGTAATAGAAAAAAATGTTTACAAATTACACTTATGAACTCTGCAACTGTACCTTTTAAAATTTACTTACAAAATACCAATACTAAAACCAGCTTCTGACGATAGCGCATCCTAGGAGGGAATACTGAGCAGTCGTAGGGATTGAAATCATGAATCCGTTTTGTACTTATTTTCATACTTTAAAACAATATAATGCAGTACTTTCTTAATGCCTTAAAATTATGAGGTATTGAGTATTATTAGGGCAAATTTTAATAAATATCGATGATATTTTTTTTTTTAAATTCAAGTCAAAGTTGTCACTTTTTTCACGTTTTTGAACTTCTGCCAATTTTGAGGCCATATTGAAAAATATAGGTCTTGTGTAGAGCTACAAAACTTGCCTGAAGTGATTAAATGTAGCTGAAAAATACAGACAAAAAGATTCAGTCGGGAGATCTTTACGCATCTTGCCCTAAGGCTGCCCTGATAAGTGCCTTTTTGGCACCGCAGGGCTCCGGAAGCGAAGTTTGCGATTTTTTACTCAGAAGACTGACACAGCAAGAAAACGTTTTTTATTTTCCTCGTATAGTGCAAGTTGTAATAAAGTAATGAAAAAATAGTTATGCGCGGAAACAATTTATTGTGCATACAGTGATGCTCCAAACTTGCAACTTTGCGAAGTGGCAAAAACGACATTCTCCACCTCTTGTGACATACGATTTTTTTCGGAGAAAACCATGAAGTTCCATGCAAAACTAAGGTACATTCCTTTGTGTGGACACATTTACCCATCACATATAAAAATATAATTGAAAACAAAAAATGGTCATGGGACCTCGATTTCCGTTCTTATCTGAACATGCCCTTCTATAAATTTCAGAGACACACTTTTGATCAAGTTCTGTAAAATAGGGTCTCTGTGGTTGCCATATGAGACATTCATTTCTGTTCGAACTGTCGTTTTCTTTAATGTATACAGTTTAATAAAAGCCGTGTTTTTGATAGTACCTCACACCAAATGACGGTAATGTATATTTTACAGAAATTACAGAATTAAAGTTTTTATTGTAAGAGGCTGACGCTTCTTGGTAAACAAGTTGTAGCGCACCAGTAACACTTAAGACTTTAGAGGTGACAAAATCTGTATGCTCGTTGCATGACATACACTGTTCAAACAATGCCCCCTTACATTTGACACTATAAGGAACATATTCGAATTATTTAGCACTTGTGAACATCATGTGCCTACTTTGCGGTTCTAGGGCGTGAACAGGACACCCTTAGTTTTATTAGGATTGATAATAAGAGAATTCGCTTTAATCCATGATGCTAATGGCATGAGGGCACCATTCTCTTTGGAAAATAATTCATATGAATCAGCTGCACTTAAGAGTATAGTGCTATCGTCAGCGTACATCAATAGGAACTAAATGACTTACATACAGGGTGTTTCACCTAAGAGTTTACACTGTTTTTGAAATGGGCATTTTGAGTTGGTAGAGCGCTTTCTTCGGCATAGCGTTTTCAGCGGTATAGTAAAGAATACAACTGCGGCATGTTGAGAGGAGTGTAGCCAACTGTAAGTAATATCAATATCAGTTTTTAGAACTTCGAAAGCGCGGTTGCCCTCGCTGCGGTGGCCCAACACATTTTGGCTATATTTCGACGAGTAACGCGCCTGTTTTGAGGCAAGGGAACAAAGTGTACATTTCATTCGCTGTTTTGGGGGCCAAAAAAAGCAGTAGATTAAGGCAGGTTAAGGTCGTTCTTTTAAATAACGTGACGAGTCAAGGTAATTTGTGTCACTGGCAACTAACAAAGAAATATATTAAATGAATTTGCCAAATCTGCACCTGATAGACGCATTCCATTCTGAGTGATCACAGTGATCTTAACTGAAGCGCAGTTATTACGATTTAAGACGTGGTTGCGTCGCTTCTAAATCGGATTGCTGAACTACGTTACTCTCCCCTAGATTATCTTTACACTGTCTCTTGTCGCAGCGTAACAGGCTATTCACTTTATTTCGCTAAGTTTTAATTAAATTTAGTACTTTCTAGTTCTTAGTCTAAACAAGGCGCTAATACGAACTGTGTTTGATACGCATTTCCTTTAAGCACTTCTTTGTCACCCATGGCTTTTTACCTTTGCGCGTACATTTCCGGCTCCTAAATGGAAAGGAAATATTACAGCCAGTTTGAAATTTGGTGCACAAAACAAAAAGGGAGCTTCTTCAGCATCTGTGATGGAACAGAAGTCACGCCAGTCAGTTGCCGATAAGTCTCGTCTAAATTTGTCGAAACTCCGTACATTAATGCAGCGTACATTTATATGAACATTTCGTTGTTTGGTTTGTGTGCAAATATTTATTTGGCATAGAAACATAGGAAGGCGGTCGCTAACCGAAGCATTTCCACGCTGGAGAGAAGGCTGGATTCATGTACATTAGCGATAAAGAAATCAATTGACCTGGATACAACATTCTGAATACATGTAAAGGTAGTAACCACATTTGAAAAACCACTCCAAGCGAGGCGTGTTCACAGATTATTTTGCAATTTAGACTCAATTGCAATATCAAAAACCTAAAGTTAACCTACAGTTATTTTCATTAACCCAGTGTAAATATTTGTCCAAGAAGACAATACAGTTAGAGGCACTTTCACTAGGTGGCCGATGCATAACCAAAAAACAGTGTCACCACTTTTAGTTCTCAGCACTTCGTAATCACCAGAAACACAGAGTGCGACCCAACAAAGTGGAAGTTAACGCTGTTTCTCGCTATTGACATGACACCGCCCCCCTATACGTTGTGTAACCCTGAGGATTGAGAACATCAATATAACATTTGTACCAGATTTAATTAATCATAAAAACATCCGAATCACAACGAAAGGTGGCAAGAAGAACAAGGACTTGGTGATCTTTATTTCACACTGATTGCTCATTAATAATAATAAACGATGTGATTTTGAGTTCTTTAGCATGTATATTGCTAACTTAACATGGCGTGAGATAATCAGTAGCCACCTTTATCTAAAGCGTAGGATCGTGAAAAACAGGTTAGGAGGAATCCAGTTCGTCTTTAACAGATCATTAACATATGTCACCTGGAAGGTATATTAAGTTTCCACATTCCTTGCAGAAATCCTGAAAACCCTTGTTAATGCGCACTTCCAGTCTAGTCGATTTCATTTTTTTTTTTGCAATGGCCATGCCGAGTAGTGTGCTTAGCCGAGGGCACAAGTGCTCGTTTAGAAATACCGGTAAAAGATCTGTGAAGCTAAGCTCGAGCAGAGGTTGAAACACGCTTTCTCCTAGGTTTCTCAACCGCTGCGTTCCGCGGCTTTGATGGGTTGTGACTTAACCAATTATATGATTTGCCTTTAACTTTTCTGGACATCCTATAGTAGATGCGCACATCAGTTTCTTGAATACTTTCACTGGTAGTTGTACATATTTTTTCCCGGAATTCCTGGCAGGTATTCGTGCTCTGGCAATGGAATACCTTTTATCTCAATATTTCTGTTTAATGAACACTGTTCCAGTTGCACTAATTTTGATTCACTTTCGGACTCTTGTTTTTTGACAACGGTGCTCTCAGAGTAGAGCACAACGTTTTCTGTTTGAATTTCAGGATATTTATTCCGAGTTTCTTTCAGACCACTCAAAATTTAATGAAAAGTTTCGCTAAAAAAGTTTGAGCTTTTTTTCGCTTGCCTGTGCTCTTTCCTGAACTCTCTTTCAAGATTTGCACGCATGCTGTGAAGGCCTTTTCTCACATCTTTCAGGAGTTTCAGCTCTTCAGAATCCATCTTGACCTTAACCCACCAAAAAAAAACTATATTTGGCACCATCAGCAGCAACACACAGAGAAGAGGAGTACAATTCAATATCAAACTGACAACCTGCCACACGATGTAACAGACGACGTTTAAAAGTACGTTCTTCATGCTGCTGCAGCTTCCGTGTGCTTTAGCACTTATAGCAAGTTTTGGTGCTGTAGTAACGCTACAGCACCTCAATTTATAGTTTTTCCTAGCTCGTCTAACAACTTCTTAAGTGAAATTTCGCACAGGAGGAGCTCAAAATGCAATCTAAAATGTAACACACGAACCGAAGATGATAATAATTCATCTGCTTTTAATTCTTCGTTATTTAGATCTCTAAGCGGTCATCATCATCATCAGCCTGACTTAGCTCTCTGGAGGTCAAAGGCCGTCACCATATCTCTACAATTAACCCTGTCCTGTTATATCTATCATTTTCCTTTCCATAGCTCGCTCCATTCTCCTTAAGTTGACTCTTTTCGTTATCCTTTATCGGCATAGTACCTAACATGTGGTGTCGCCTCCCGCCATGTCCCACAGCTTCCTTAACGGTGTTTTCTGCTGCCAAGCATCAAATAATACATGCTAAGAAAACACCCCCAGAAAAATGGTAATTTCATTTTCTTGCTGTCAGATTTTGTAGAAGGAAAAGATCAAAAATTTATTCCATCCTGGATTATACAAAATTCGCTCTGTCGCGTTTAGTAAATCAACGCGTATTTTTTCACAGAACCGGTGAAAATTAATACTTTTAAATGCGCTTTTATCTATTCTCATAAAATTTCCGCTATTTGCCCTAGGTGCAGCTACTTTTACCAAGTGCCAGATAAAGATTTTTAAGTATAAATACAACACATTTGCAGTGGAAGTAAATGCGCAGAAACAAATGGAACACATTTTACATAATCTGGCAGTATCCATCCAGATGTCAAACATGTGCAGTCACTCTGCAGGGGCTCTAGAGTTTATAGATAGCAAATGTATTATCAGCGTATGTCCGGTGGATGTTAGCAAACAGCGGTTGGAAGGTAGGTGGGCCAAAAGAACAGGGCGATGCCGAGTCCTTAAGCAGAGTCCTTCGTACGGACACAAGTTCTTGGTTAGAAACTGTTCATACTAAAATGTGAATATATATATATATATATATATATATATATATATATATATATATATATATATATATATATATATATATATATATATATATATGTGTGTGTGTGTGTGTGTGTGTGTGTGTGTGTGTGTGTGTGTGTGTGTGTGTGTGTGTGTGTGTGTGTGTGTGTGTGTGTAAATAATGGCAAATTTATTGATAATATCGTTATATTTGATACATTTTTGCAGAAATTAAAAAAGAAAATATTGAATCCTCCAGCTACAGTTCCACCGGTCATGCTCCATCATCAGCGAGAGGCACCCCCATTTCCAAGCCCAACCCCACGAACACGCCGAAGATTGGCTGGACCAATTCGAGCGGGTGGCCATATACAATGGCTGGGGCGCTGACTGCAAGATGAGTCATGTTTATTTCGCCCTCGAAGACTACGCGAGGGCCTGGTTTATAAACAATGAATCTGACCTTCGAACGTGGGATTCGTTAAAAACCGAGTTCCTCCAAGTCTTCAAGGACAGCACATTACGCAAGGAGAAGGTTGACCTGCAGGCCCGACAT
Source organism: Amblyomma americanum (assembly GCF_052857255.1). Lineage (NCBI taxonomy): Eukaryota > Metazoa > Arthropoda > Arachnida > Ixodida > Ixodidae > Amblyomma > Amblyomma americanum. The sequence goes on from NC_135503.1 coordinate 149,771,687, forward strand.
CAAATCCCCAACGAGAGTGTGATGGTGTATGTCGAAGAAATTAAGACTCTTCCGACGTGCGGACCTAAGTATATCGGAGGAGACGAGAGTGCGTTTCCTGATGAAAGGGGTTAAGGAGCAGCTGTTCGCCAGCCTGGTTCGAAGTCCTCCACTGACTGTAACTGACTTCGTAAAGGAGGCGAGCTCCATCGAGAAGTCTCTTGACATGAGGGCCCGACAGTACGACCGCACAACAGCATCGATGCACACGGCCACTGAGGAGTGAGCCACGATGGATTCTGCGAAATCTGTATGTGAGATTATTCGATCCATCATGCAAGAAGAACTCTCCAACCTTTTTTCGAAAAAGGTTCAGCCTCAGATTTCCACACTTGCTGGCGTTGTTCGTGAAGAAGTGCAACAAGCGTCTAGTACGAGCAGATCACTACCTCTGCAAGGACCTGCAAAGCCGCAGCACCCTAATCTCAGCTGCGCCGCCATCGCACGTCGTTTCATTTTCTCCCAGCCTAACCCACATTACGACACGCCTGCCTCTGCCACTACACGAAGTCAACCTCTCCAGCCGAATTCTCCACAACGCCTGGTACGCCGCAGAACGGATATCTGGAGAGCGCCAGACAATCAGCCGTTGTGCTACCACTGCGGTGAGGCCGGACATGTTTGGCGCCGCTGCCCATACAAGGAGATGGACCTTCAAGGATTCCCCGTCGACTGTCCCGTCCGACGTGTGGAGAACGACCGCAGGAAATCGCGAATTACATCACGCAAGTGGACTCAGCATAGGGTCGCTTCTCTCGATCACCATCTCCGCGTCGCTACAGTTCCCCAGGACGTGACCAGCCTCAGAGTCCCGTAGGGGAATCGAGATGCAGCAGCCTCTGGAGGTGCGGCTGCTCAACCACTAAATGTGGGAGATGCTTATCGCCGCAAGACAGCTCGCACACAACGCAGAATTCTGTAGCCGTACCGACGACTCATCAGCCAAAGTGCCTCTAAACAAGCTGATGTCCTGACATACCCCTCCGTGGTCAAAACACCTTTCCTCGATGCAGAACTCCTTCGACGCACCGCAGCCGATACCGAATGCGTTGACATCCCGAAAGTAAAAAGTAAAACGCTAGCAACTGCCGAGTCAGAGATTTCGGTTGACGGCGCCAGCATCCACCAACGCTGTTACATCGCAGATGTAGCTGAGTGGACAGTCCGCTGCGGCACTAAAAAAAGGTCAAAAGCGCTTAGGACGGCCCAAAGATGTGTACTGTGGGCTGACATATGATGACACTAACGGGAACGTGCATGTCACGGGTAACCGTGCTAGGCCAAACATTCCTGGCAACGTTCGTCGTGTAAGCGGAGTGCTCCCGGGATGCCATACTCGGCTTGAACTTTGACTGAAAACGGTGCCGTGATTGATCTGCAGTCGCAGTCCTTCAAGTTTTCGACCGAGAAGGCCATATCCGTCGATAGTGTCCTCCCAGCAGCACTGCACATTCTAGACGAACATGTGACCATGCCTCCACGTTCCAGTGTAATGGTAACCGTCGGTTCAAAGCGCATACGGCAAATTGAGAGTGCCGTGGAAAGCAAGCAGATCTTGCTTCTAGACAGAGGGCTTTCTCTCGCCAGGTCGGTTGTCTTCCTCGAAGATAGCAAGATAAACGTCCTTATCACAAATTTCAGCAACGAACAGCAACATCTTAACCAGGGAACGTCTTTGGCGTATATTGTCGATCTTAATGAAACTAGGTCTATGCACAGTTTAACAACTGCTTCAACAACAAAGCCTGATGGACTTTCTGGTCTTCAGTACGACATAAACCCAACCCTGCTACTCGAGCAGCGCGACAAACTGCGGGAACTGCTCGATCGCTACCGTGGTGCCTTCGCGCCGTCGCCACGCATCAGGCGGACGCATCTTGCGAAACATCGCATTATTACAGGTGAAAACGTCCCACCACTCCGGCAGTCATCTTATCGAGTCTCCATTAAGGAACGTGAGGCTATCAGCACACAACTGAAAGAAATGCTCGCGAACGACGTTATTCGACATTCTAGGAGCCCATGGGCGGCACCAGTCGTGCTTGTGAAGACGGACGGCACCTTAGGATACTGTGTTGACTACCGTCGGTTAAACAACATCACTAAAAAGGATGCGTACCTGATACCCAGAATTGACGAAGACTTGGATCGCTTGTGCAACGCTACATATTTCTGCTCCATGAACCTGAAGTCTGAATATTGGCAAATTGAGGTGGATGAGCGGGACTGCGAAAAACGGCATTCATCACTCCAGACGGCCTGTACGAGTTCCAGGTGATGCCTTTTTTCAGCACCCGCGACATTCCAAACACTCATGGATACTGTTCCTGCGGATTTGAAGGGGCAAACTTGTCTGGTCTACCTGGACGACGTCATCGTCTTTGCCCCGTCTTTCCAGCAGCACCTGCCTCGCCTCGATGAGGTATTGCAGGCCATAACCTCATCAAGCCTTGCTCTAAGAGTCGAAAAATGCCATTTTGCGCATGAAGAGTCAAAGTTCTTAGGCAACGTAGTGAACCAAGAAAGAGTCCTTCCGGGCAGTGAGAAAACATCCGTCATTGCCAATTTTCCGCCGCCGCGTGATTAGATGGAAGTTTGTCGATTCCTCGGACTGTGCGCGTTTCACCGCCGCTTCTTGGAGAATTTCTCTAAATTTGCCTCACCCCTTACTGATCTGGCAAAGACCCATGTGCAGTTCAACTGGGAACCACCGCAGCAGAAGGCGTTTCAGGAGCTTCAACGCCGCTGCAATCATACCCCGTGCTTGCGCACCTTGAAGAACTTGCAGACAAAAGTGTCCACACCGATGTGAGCAACATTGGTTTGGGCGCTGTCCTAGTTGAAATTCAGCGGGACCAACCACGTGTCATTGCCTCTGCCTGCCGCGCACTATCGAAGACAGAAGCAAACTACTCTGCCTCTGAAAAAGAATGCCTCGCCATCGTGTCGGCAGTTTAGAAGTTCAGGCCATACTTTTATGGCCGCTCTTTCAAAATAGTGACCGAGCATCACGCACTATGCTGGCTGACAAACCTCAAGGATCCCTCCGGGCGCCTCTCACGATGAATCCTTCAACTCCAAGAGTTCGATATCACAGTCATTTACAAATCCGGTCACAAACACGCAGACGCCGACTGCTTATCTCGTGCTCCCATGCAAGCAGCGCCGGACGACGCTGCTGACGACGATGAAGTCTTCTTGAATGCAATACATACCGACAATTTCGCCGAGCATCAACGCGCCGACCCCGACCTCTGCGACGTCATTCGTCATCTCGAAGGTATCAGCAGAGAAGTTCCTAAAGCTTTCAGTCGCGCTTTGTCGCCTCTCTGCATACGAAATGGTCTTCACTTCGAGAAGAATTTCACTGCCAACAGTAGGCAATACTTGCTGGTCGCCCCTGTGAACCTAGGCGATGAAATTCTTCACGCTTGCCATGACGAACCAGCTTCCCGCCATCTTGATGTTGCTAGAAAACAACCCAGAATTCAAGACAAGTACTACTGCACTCACCTGGGTCCTAACGTTGCGCATTACGTGCGCACTAGCCGGGATTGCCAGTGCCGTAAGGTTCCGCCCCTGAAGCCAGCAGGATTCATCAAGCCCATTTAGCCGCCTTCGCGAGCGTTTCAGTAAGTCAGCATAGGCTTTCCATGACCCTTTCCTACATCAAGCTCCAGAAAAAGGTGTATAATAGTAGCCACTAATTATTTCTCACGTTATGTGGAGACAGAATCTCTTCAAAGTAGCACCGCCATTGAAGAAGCCCAGTTCGTTGTTCGTCAAATCGTCTTACGTCATGCTGCTCCACAAGTTTCGATTACGGACAGAAGGCCTGCCTTTTTCTCTGCGCTCCTGCACCATATTCTAATTTTCAGTCACACCAGTCACCGTATGGCGACTTGCTTATCATCCCCAAACTAGCGACCTGACGAAACATCTAAACAAGACGCTTGCAGACATGCTTTCAGTGGATGTGGATGTGGAACATAAAACCTGGGACGACGTCCTACCCTACGTCACGTTCGCGTACAATACACTCATATGGAAACAATCAGCATGACACCGTTTGGCTTAGTTTATGGACGTCGAAACAATCAGTATGACACCGTTTGGCCTATTTTATGGACGTCGGGTCACGACAACACTCAATGTCATGTTGCTTCATGACGACGATCACCCAAATGACGACATTGCGTCCTTCTTACAATGCACCGCTTAACGCCAAGATAACACTATAATACAGAGGTTGGTGGCACGTACCACCTCCTCGTTTCAGAGGGAACGTTCCATCCATCCAACGACCCAGCCGCCCACTTTACCATCCATCCACTGTCCGTCCATCCTGTTTTAACTTTTCCGTTGACAGAAGAGATCCACGCAGCACGCATGCAAAAAGGGTAAAAAGAAGTGACGGTAGGCACTTTTTAATTACCTTAAGCCATGACAGCACGTGACTCGAGATCGGTACCTTTAAATTATGAACATTTGAGGTGAAATCTTAACAACCGTATTAGTGCGGAAGAACTCATACGTTCGCCAACACCGAACAAGTATCTTGTCACCGAACGTTTGTTCAGCGTATGTACAAGGGGGGTCAAAAGTTCTCAGGTCGCTCCGGCTGTACGCTGAGAGGCTGTGACTCCCTCTCTCTTCCTGCAAAGCTGCTAAAAAGTTAGTGGAGGGTGCGCCTTCATGGTTCGACACAGCGTGTGGCTAAGCAGACGACAGTTTGCTGGGAAATGACGCATAATGCTGGCAGGCATATAGAGTGCGTGGTGTGCTTTTTCGCATTTCCCTACGCATTCATCCACAGCCACTTAAACTACGGTATCTCATCTTGGGGTAACGCCTACAATACTAATCTCTGGCCTTTATTAAAACTGCAAAAGCAAGCGATGCGCATCATAACCTATACCTCTCAAATGCCAGTCTCACGCATTTTGTTCATAGATTTAAACGTTTTACCTATATCGGCTCTTTATTTTTAGAACATTGGAATCCAATTATTTCAGGTTCTTCATCATCAGTTCCCGCTGAGTATATTTTCTCCCGGCACGATCATAAGCAACATCGTCACACGTTTTGCGCTGCGTAATAACTTTTTACTACCTATTGTCATACCTAACTACGCGGAACAGTGCCTTCATTTTTCATCCATATCATTTTGGAATTCTTTTGAACTTAGACATCAAACAAACTAATAACCTTTCTTTGTTCAAGGTCAAATTAAAACTTTTGCTTGTTAATGTGATTTTTTCTTTTTTTTTGTTATTGATCCTATGTATCGCGCAATCTGTGAGTGTTTTATTGCACATACTCCGGCATTATATTGTTTTTATTTAAGCATTTCGGTAACTCATAAAGCACTACGCATCTATCTATTTATTCTCTGCGTCGCCAAATATTTTGTTGTGTACATCCTATTTTGTTGTGTACATCCTATTTTGTTGCTTATTGAAATCTGTTGTTACAACAGGCCCCAACCTCGTGGGACCTCTCGCTGTACACGCTTTTAACTTTGTTTGGATTCCATAATAAACTTTAAACTTCAACTTCAATTTCTTGCTTCCTAGCGCTCAATATGGTCCGTTTGCGTTAACATGAGCTGTTTCGCGTCTGAGTCATCTGCTTGACTTCTCACACGCCCTATTGTTATACCTTTGCTTAATTTTCTGAAAATTCGCTACGTCTGGAAGTGGTGAGAGCCAGGAGTCCGGAATGATTGCTTATGTTGCAGCCATGCTGGCCATGTCAGCCATGTCAGCCCCGTAACGAAAACTAGTAAGTTTGAAATATATTGCGGGATATCCATGATATATTTTGAGCATAAATTTTTATTTATGAATGCACTAAAAATATGCCGGAAATCGGTTCCTGAATTGTTATGCTTGGTATTCGAAATACATTCTTAAGATTTCCAAAAATACGTCACTTAAATGCATGCTTCGAGCACGCTTCCAATACGTGAAAAACAATGCATGCGATTTTAGTATCTGCTCATTGTATTAAGTTTAGTTTGGTAAATATCAAATTAATTCGTCTGAAGTATTCATAAATTTTAACAAACGGGCAGTCCGATTAAACATAATTGAAGCACACTTTTAGCTACCATACAACAATCCAGTGAATAATAATTGGTTTTTGGTGGAAAGGAAATGGCGCAGTATCTGTCTCATATATCGTTGGACACCTGAACCGCGCCGTAAGGGAAGGGATAAAGGAGGGAGCGAAAGAAGAGGGAACAAATAGGTCCGTAGTGGAGGGCTCCGGAATAATTTCGACCACCTGGGGATCTTTAACGTGCACTGACATCGCACAGCACACGGGCGCCTTAGCGTTTTTCCTCCATAAAAACGCACCCGCCGCGGTCGGGTTCGAACCCGGGAACTCCGGATCAGTAGTCGAGCGCCCTAACCACTGAGCCACCGCGGCGGCGCACAATCCAGTGCTCGAAATCGCGTTTCGGGAAGTGCCCTTTGCACATTGGCAATGTATTGAAATTGTACTTTCGCAAATACGACATTAATTTGCTCCATGTCATGAACGCAGCGTGACATGTTTGAACGCCGAGAGTTTAGCACCGCGAGCGCAACACCAACCGCAAATACAGTCAAGCCGAGACAGGGAGTCACAGCCCACAAATTATTTCCCCTCCTCCAATGAAGAATCAATGTGGACGTCACACGACAAGCGCGGAAAGAAAAACGAGAGAACAGTTGCAAGCACATCGTGATGAGCAAAACCGCTAAACACGACGGGACTGAGGCAAGCGACAACACTGGGCGGTTGTTGTCGCCTGGTTGTCGCCTGCCTCCTGTGTTGTGCCGGCCTGTGTTGCCTCCTGCCTCCGTCCTGTTTTGCGGTTTTGCTACTCACGATGTCCTACCAACTGGCCTACAACCAAGTCCTTTTCAGTTGGAAGAACATCGCGCATAATCTCAGCATTTTAAGCGGCCATATTATGGCTGGTATGAAGCTAATACCGTTTTGGCGCTTGTTCCCTGACATTATGGCACATTAGTTTTCTTCTCCGTCTCGAGAGCACAGAAGGACTCGCGTAAGCGCCTAAATCGTAGCTTTAATATATCGAACAAGAGTGTACAATAGACTTAGCGAAAGCGTCTACAACACATGCCAGCTGCTCCAGCACAACAGCTACTTCGCCACGTTACGCGTGCGGAAGCTTCGAATTCACTCATTAGCACACAGCATAGGACAGAGCACTGCAACATTGGAGCGAACACGAGTTCTTCCAGAACAAAAGCAAGCATTCCGGACTCTAACCAGGTTCATATTTGGTTAATTTGTTGGGATTAAAACTAAAATTCAGGAAAACCGCACTCCAGAAGTCAAGCAGATGGCTCAAGGGGCTGCTGCAGTGCTCATGTGAAGGTAAGCGCACGGCATCGTACGCCAGAAAGCCGAAAAGCACAGAGAAGCACATGGAGTCTGATTAAACATGTCCTCCAGCACGGTGCGTTACTTTCTGACTGTATGCAGTTTTCCGTAAAGTAACGCACCATGCAGGCGGTGACGCAGCGCTCTGCTGCGCCACGCTTTCCAGAGCGTAATTCGAAGAGCGAAAAAGGAAGGCGCACGCCGCACTAGCTTTTTCCCATCTTTGCTATCATGGAATGCAAGAAGGAGAGAGGGTCTCACGCCCTCTAAGCCCCCGCCCTCGAAGCCGGCGCGCTCCAGCGATGACAGCGCCGCGACAGCGGACAGCAATCGCTCCTGACTCGGTCGTAGCGGCCTCAGATCTTTTGACCACCCCCGTACGTACGATATTGTTCCGTTGCCTATCAATGCGAGTTACTACTCGAGCCTACACGAGTTACTCGTGCTTGCTTGAGTATGTTCGGAGGAGCGTCGCCCCAGCTGCGCGGGAGGTTGCTCGAGAAGAGCAACATGGGTCGCACGATCCCTACCTGTGGCTGTGGTAGTAACAGCCACCTGCCAGTGCAGTGGAGCATCTCTTAACCGCTGCGCCACTGCGCTGGTAGTTGTACGAGGACTCGCCGCCATCGGTTTATGTTGAGTATAGAATGAATACTCCATGTACAGCCATTAATCCACTAAAGGTATCTCGTCATACCGTTAAGGCGGAGCTTAAGTCCCCCCTCCAGGGCACCGGATGTTCCGGCACCTCTGTTGTGCACTTTCGAAACAACCACTTTTGCATTCCTGACTTTCCATGTCACGAATCCCGAGCTTTAAAAATCTTTTTTTTTTGCAGCGTTTCTCACAATTTCTTTTTGCTGGTGGAAACCTTTTAGGCACCCGCCACGAACACATGCCGAGAAATTCCCAACTGCAGCTACTGCTTCCAATATTTTGTGTGGAGCCATAAAATCGTGACGTAAACCAGTGCTCTGGATTACCTCTGCTTTCCTACGAATTAAGTGGACACGCTGCATTGGATTTATAACCGCGTCTGGCACATTTCTATATAGTCTTCACCACCGGTCCTAGTGAGGTTGTGTTCTCATGGCCGTCATTTTTTTCGTGCCGATGCAATGTTAATCATACGGTTGCTGTTTCGATATTTTACAGTGCCTGGTCTGTAGGTCAGAGGAGCTACTTGCTCACACTATTGCTAGGAATTGGGGACAAGCACTCAAAAATCACCCCCCCCACATCGTCCTTGAAGAATGAAGGAAAATGACCGACTGGCTGCCATTGAAACGCTGCAGGCCGGTACCCTTGGCCGCACCGGTTGTTTGCTGTCCCGATTCCTGGTTAGGGGGCCAAGTCTCTACTTTTACGCTACCAAAACTTAAGGTCCCGTTACACGGCGTAACGAATGAGAGCAGTGCATCTCGCTTAGAAAGCTGTGTTTAGGTGTTTTTAAAAACTCCTTGTACCGCAAGATTTTTGTTCCCGCAGCTACTATTGTCTCGCTAATCTTACGGACAATGTCACAGCCTCCGTGGGCCTCGTCACCACCTCGTTCGTGGTGTTCGCCTCCATGATCATCCCGTTCGGTCTGGCGGCGTCCGTGCCCTCCGAGGTGAAGCCGGGCGGCATTCAGGAGAAGGTCATCACCCTCTGCCTGCTGCTGCCCAACGTGGCCTTAAGCTACTTCCTCGTCAACGTCGCAGACCTTGGCTACGGCGCTGGTGAGCGAATGTAGTTGAACTAATTCTGGTGCAACGAAAATGGAGGTCCGCAAGATCGCATCTCGACTTGTATCTCTCGATTAGTCACGCTTACATTATTAATCTAACGCTACCTCTAGGTTATTTACTCGGTTGGAAGGGATTGACACATTTGTGATATTTTCATGCCTTGAATCACTTTAATGTCAGTCCCCGCAGGGGCGTCTGCAACATGGTGATGTTGGTGAGTTGCAACACCACGAGTTCCTGAGCATCCACAAGGACATCCCTGCAGGGGGATGATAGAGAACAGTGCATCACCACGAACCCGAGCACCCGCGTTAGCGGCGCGTAGCTGAGCCGTGCCCGTAGAAAAGAGGTCCTGATGGTTGAGCCGATGCCGAGCGTTTGGACCTTTAAGGCCCCCTCGGCGGAGGAAACACACCACTTTGACCCCAGCTTCCTCTAGGCGCCACCTCCGGCCTGACCCGACCGGGGGAAATCGCAAGTCGCCTATTCCTGTCCTCCCCGTCATCTTTCACTTTCCTATCTTCTTTCCCACAACTTTCTGATCTCTTCCCCCTTCTTTGTGTTTCCTTGTTACCTGGCGGCGAGGACTAACCTTCTGTGGCCAACTACTCTGAGTTCCGTAATATTTCCTTATTACGCTGGCGTGGGCAGGGATAGCTTTCAAGTTCCTGTCTCGTACCTTCGTTGGGCTGCGTGGTGGACGGCTGGTACCGTGGCCAAACATAAAATCATATGCTATGGCTCCACCTTCTACGCATAATGATCACACCCTGAAAAGGGCACGGATCGATGATATCACTGCCCACTGCTTCAGGAAAACGATAGAATCATTTCCGAAATATCCTGTACATCATAGTGAGGGAACATAAAAACTTCAAGAACTATGATATCATTTCTAGTCTCAAAATGTCTAACGGATGCTTTCGGTCCACGTTAAAAACTGTCAAAAATGGCCAGTCGTGACCTATTACTAGAACTAAAAAACATCGTTCAATAATGCAAACTTTGCAACCTAATGTCTATTGCGGACATCACTGTGTCAATCACTGCACACTTATCCCTGAACACAGTCCGTGGTGTGATTTCTGAAGCAGATTTCATCCACTTCATTCGGGAAGCAGACGCTGGAAAGTCCCATGAAGCAAAATGTCATAATTGTATACGCCGTATAAAAAGAAGGAAGGACGACAAAGAAATCCCAACATAACATATAGTACTGACATTCAACTCAAGCGCACTCCTGGAGTCCTTAGAAGCACGGTAATTGAAAATAAATGTCGGTCATTACATACAGAGTCCACGAATGTCTTTCAATTGCCAAAGCTATGGTCATGGGTCGCAAAGCTGCCCTGGCCTCAAAACTTGCGCTAAATAAGCCTCAGAAGGGCTTGCTTCCAAAAGCTGTGAAGGAGCAGCACTTCACTGCGCAAACAGTTAAGGTGATCACCCCGCCTATTCAAGGTCATGATCATCGCCGCGTTGGCTCAGTGGCTATGGCGCTCGGCTACTGACCCGAAAGACGCGGGTTCAACCCCTGCCGCGGCGGTCGAATTGCCATGGAGGGGAAATTCTAGAGGCCTGTGTACTGTGCGATGTTCGTGCACGTTAAAGAACCCCAGGTGGTCGAAATTTCCACAGCCCTCCACTACGGCATTCCTCACAGCATCAGTCGCTTTGGGACGTTAAACCCCCATAAACCAAACCAAAGCAAGGTCATATCTCTCATCGAACAACAAGAAGGAGATGATAAAGATTAAGACAAAACATAATGTTGACTTTAAGTAAGCGCGACAAATCTCCCATACAAAAGAATACTATAAACTTTTTCGCAAAAACAAACTTCGATGACGTGGTGCGCAAGACGGTGCGCTACAAAGCACTGCGGCACCTGTTCAGGCCCCTTTCATCATGCCTACGGCAGTGCCATCCACTCCCCAGTATGGGCCAGCGAAGGCTGCTCTGCCATCTCCAAAGCAGGGAGCACCGGCCCATGGGGCAGCGCTCCGTGGGACTTCCTCCTCCCGGGGAAGGCCTGAAAATAACACAACCGCGGCTTCTTCGCGGTCCTCCATCCCCTCTGATTAGATGATGGATGTAACTTCCACTCCGCGTGCTTCGCAGCGGCTGAACAGCTCTGTGGAGCGAAGAAAAGACAGAGCCCTGATGAGGGGCCCAGAAAAAAAGTAAATCTCTACCCTTCGATTCCCACCTAAAAACACAAACATGGGTTTTGCATACTGTATAACTGTAGAAGACTGTTGAGAAATTGAAATGACCTTACTCATATTTTAGGATCAATGTCGCCCATAGGTTTACCTCATAGTTTCAAACGCGATCGCGAGGATGGGAATACGCTCTAAATGTGTCGCAATTGTCACTCAAAGCAGCGTCCCTGCTCAAGAAATGAAACTTATTAGAAAACTTGAGGCGGTTGCGGGCAGTATCGTTAGCTGCAGAACAATAATAGTGTGTTCTATTTGCGTTCCTCCACATCTTGGATTAATCGTTCCAGACCTAGAAGGTCTGATTGATATACTACCGGTGAGATATCTGGTAGTTGGCAATTTTAACCCTCATTCCCCGTTTTGGGGAAGCGAACGCTGTGACTCTAGGGGCCAAATAATCGAAGATTTTAACCACTCAAATAATGTATCTTTTCGTTGCAGGAAAAGCCACATATTGTTGCCCAAGCTCTGGAAAAAGCTTCCTCGATCTAGCTTTCGCATCGCCATCTATTTTTAACGGTTTTAAATGTGATGTTTTAAATGACCTCCTACGAAGTGGTCTCCTAGCTGCTGTCATCAGTCCATCATCGTCTACTCCAATAATCCCCACAAGACGGCGGCGCTGGAAACTTCACCTCGCCGACTGGTTATTTTTTTAGAACAAATGCCACTCTGGAAATGGAATTTTGTAAAAGACCTCGCCATAAACAATTTGCCTAATATAATATGCATAATAACATGCATAATCTCGGCCGCAACACTAGCCATCCCACAAAGTACAGGACTCGCGCACAAGAAACACAAAGTGTGGTGGACACAGGAAAACAAATTAGCAAAAAAAACAGCAAAACGAATCCTGGGGCGCGCTCTGTCGGTATCCCACTCCAGAGAACTTGTTTACCTTTAAGAGGGCCAAGACTAGAGTGCGGTAAACTCAAAGAAGCGCAGAGGAAACCTCTTGGCAGAAGTATGTGTTCTCAATAAACAGTTAAAACTTCTCAAAGAAAATGTGGGGAAAAGCTCGTAAATTTACTGGTGACCATACTCCTTTCACACTTTCGTTCTTGGCAACACCTGGTGATCGGTCATCATTAGAACAGGCCAATATATTCGGAGAGCATTTTGCTAAAGTCTAAAGTTCATCAAACTACACAAATACATTCCAGAAGCGTAAAGCAATAGCACAAAAACAAAAACTTCCCTCTGGAACTGGCATGCATGAGGAATACAACGAGCTTTTTACAATGCAGGAGTTAAATAGCGTATTATCATTCGGTAAAAAGACAGCACCAGGCCTAGACAATGTGCATTACACTATGCTTGCCCTCCTCTCTGAAGCTCCCATAGAAGCTCTGTTGACATTCTTTAATAAAATGCGAGTAACTGTGCAAATGGCTGCGCTGGGGAAAACGCAGTCGTACTGCATTTTCTGAAACACGCAAAAACACCAAGAAGTCATAGTAGTTACAAACCAATACCTCTCACCACCTGCACTGGTAAATCTTCCGAAATGGTAGTAAACATTACACTAACCTTTATACTTGTATCCCGGCAACATTTAGAGCGTCATCTGTGTAGATTTAAAAAAGAATCTTTCACCACTCATCCCTTGTCCGCTGTTGTGACTTTGAGGTGGTCCCGTAACGCTCGCCACCCGTTTTGTGACAGAGCGTCGCCAGCTCACAGTCGGTAGCGAAGACTCCGAGTCAGGCGTCGATGAGAACAACGCAAGGGATTTTATACATTATGTACAGAGCATTATACAGGACGAGATCGGCACAGGGGCCGAGAGCTAGCAGCAAACGCGACTGTTCTCGCACGGTGACGTCCGGCGAGGCTCCAACGCGTCACACATCACGCTCCACCCGGGAGCGGCACACTCAGCACGAGCTCGGAAGATCGGAGTCCGGAGTCGTCTCTAGAGATGGGTCGCTCAGGAGTGAGCCGGATCTTCTGAGCCGCTCTTTTAAAAGAGCGGGTGAGCCGTGGCTCAGTAGAAGTGAGTGGCGGTTCTTTTGTTGGAGATCCGGCTCACTGATCCATAGGACCGTAGCCCCGCGTAGTGATCCGTGCCGAACGGCTAACTGTCTGTTCCGTCAGAGCTGGGTCGCTGGGTCTTCTGCCGGGTGCGATTTGCGCGCTATCTGTTAGCAGTGCGAGAAAGCTGGTTTGTCGTTCAGTTAGCCGTGTCGCACCGTCCGTCAGAGCTGCTGCGTGCGATTTGCGCGCCATCTATTAGCAGTGCGAGAAAGCTGGTTGAGTGAACGGGTCGCCCGCTTGCTGAACGAGAGATCCGGATCTCCAAAGGAGCCAATCGGCTCACTGAGCCGAAGACCCGGCTCTTCAAAAGATCCGGATCTCCAAAGAAGCCAAACGGCTCAGTGAGCCGTTTGGCTTCTTTTTTTGAAGAGCCGGGTCTTTGGCTCAGTGAGCCGTTTGGCTTCTTTGGAGATCCGGATCTTTTGAAGAGCCGGGTCTTTGGCTCAGTGAGCCGTTTGGCTCTTTTGGAGAGCCGCTCTTTTGGTGAACCGATTCTCTCGTTCAGTGAGCCGTTTGGCTCTTTTGGAGAGTCGCTCTTTTGGTGAACTGCTTCTCTCGTGCAGTGAGCCGTGCGGCTCTTTTGGAGAGGCGCTTCTCTTGTTCAGTGAGCCGTGCGGCTCTTTTGGAGATCCGCTTCTCTATCGTTCAGTGAGCCGTGCGGCTGTTTTGGAGGGCCGCTTCTCTCTCGTTCAGTGAGCCGTTCGAAGAACCGTTCAATCAGAGCCGGGTCTTCTGGCAAAGTCCGTATTTCTGGGCGAGTTGGTTGAGATACATTCCGAGCACAAGAGCGCTCGCAGAGCTTGTCCTCGATTTGTGTTGTCCTGCGGTGTTGTGTCTTCCTTGTTGTCGTCCGTTGTCTGCGAGCGCTGTTTCGCTCAGAACGTGTCTTCTGGCAAATCATTGGCAAAGGATGGCGCCGTTCGTTGACAGCTGTTGTTCCGGGAGAGAAAAAAATAGAGCTAGAGACGCGCTTGAAGGAGCCGGTAGCATGCGGAAGGAAAAGAAAAAAAAGTGATGGTCCCTGAGCCGCACTTGTGGAGAGAGGGAGTGGAAAGGAAAGAACCACGGCTCACTCGTTCTTTAAAGGAGTTGCTCAAAAGACCCGGCTCTTTCCTGAGCGACCCAAGTGAGCGGGTGAGCCGTTCAAATGATCCGGCTCACTTCAGTGAGCGGAGCCGTTCTGAGCCGCTCACTGAAGTGAGCCGTTTTGCCCATCTCTAGTCCTCTCCAGGCGGCAGCGTTGGGGCTTATATAGCCTCGAGAAACGGTCGTCACACAAACGGACCAATAAAAATCCAGCACTTAACAGCCGTCCGAAAGGTCCAACCAGCGACCGCGCTGGCCACCCGCTTCAAGTTTGCCGCGCGCTGTGACTCCCAGGGGGAAAGGGAACCGGCGCCTGGCCAAAGCCTCCTCGAATTTTTTAAGGCCTCCGCACTTTCCTCCTCGCACCCTTTGACGTCACCCCACCTTGACCGGTCGGGCGGTAGGGTGACCGGTCAAGCAAGTTGGTGCACTACCGCCTAGGCTTGTCAGTACACACGTGCTGCGTGCAGTGTCCTGTCACGGCAGCTTGACTCTGAAGCTAAGCACGTGTTTCTTTTCGTAGCGTGATCTGATTTCCTTCTGCAAACGTGTGTTGTGTGCTGCATATCTGCGTCGTGAAAGTGTCAGTGAAAGTTCCGGCAGTCCAGGATGGGCCGCTGTTGCGTGCCGAACTGCCGTGGAAATTATGACGGCGGTCCGAAGGTCCGTGTCTTCTCATTCCCAAAAGACGACCGGAGGATAAAATGGAAGCAGGCCATCCGGCGTGATGATTTGGACATCGACACACTGCGGGATCCAAAGGTAATATAATTTTCCCATATGTCAATCACTGTTAATGTCAAATGATAATATACATTCGGATGCATTAAGCATACGGCATGCAACCAGTTCGATACACGGCGTGCTGCAGTTGATGGCAGTTAACTGACATACAGCAGCACTTATAAGCAGCACCAATAGCAGTAATTAGCCAATCTGTGGTAGTAACAACAGCACTTACATCGCAAAAAAAAAAGAAAACAGGACGTAGAAAAATTTCATATACTCAAAGGGAACATTCCTCTTTTATGCAGGTGTGCGAGCTCCATTTTAAGCCCGAATACCTCCTGTCTACAACATCGTACACAGATGCTGATGGAAAGACAATAGAAGTTGCGATGAACCTCACCCGACTCCTGACGCGGTACCTACGATACTGCCAAATTGCGCATCATACTTGTCTAATTCTGCACCGATTCGCGAGGAGCCCGATGCAAAACGGAGACGACGCGAAGCAACTCGCCTGCAAGACGCCATCGAGATGTCACTTGCGACACATGAAGAAGAGGAGCGCAGGAACAAAGTCTCGTCGTATGGGCAACTTCTGTCTCTCCTTGAAGGTCTTCACGTCTCAGATTTCTGGGTGATGCGAAAAACTGACGCCGCCGTAGCATTCTTTCACGTCAACGAGAATTCAGCGCCCCCAGAAATCGAACGCTCCGTGGTAGTAAATAATTCGTTGAATGTGTCAGCCTTTTGGAGAAAAGTTGAGCTGCGCGGTGGTGAAATGACAGTTCCCGACAGACTTGAAGACATGCGCAGTTTGGAATCCGTCCTCAAAAGTGTGCAGCAGTTCAAAGCACCCGACCGTTGCGAGAAAGACGAAAAACTGAAAGCCTGCTTTCAATTACTTTTTTCTCTTCTTGATGATCTTTCAAGTGATGACCTTCTGCCAGTGGAAAAGATGGAAACCCTAAGATTTCTAAAAGAACAGCTTCATCTGCTCAACAGAGAACGGACTGCATTTAGATATTCTTCAGAGCTTGTCATCTTGTCAAGCATATTTTTCACAATTTCCCCACATGCGTACAAATTTGTTCGCAGCTCTGGAAAATTGATCTTGCCTCATCCCTGTACAATCACCAGACTCTGTAACAAATACAACGTTAGCCCTGCGGCAGAGCAAAGTGATCAGGGATTTTTAAGTTATATAACAAAAAAAAGCAAATCTTCTGAAACCCCATGAGAGGACGGTAACACTTATCATCGATGAGATCCATATACAGCAATATTTTGAGTATAAGGGAGGTTCCCTCACGGGAACAGCATCCAACTCCTCTGAAGCTGCCAAAACTGCGCACGTGTTTATGACGCAGTCGTTGCTTTCTGGACACAAAGATGTGGCACATATCTTGCCAGTTTTCAGCATTGAGGCAAGTGACTTGCATGAAGTCCTCAAAAAGGTTATTTTAGGGCTTGAAAAAGCCGGTCTCAAGGTTATTGCGGTTGTAAGCGATAACAATTCTATAAACAGAAAAGTAATGTCATTATTTTCCAAGAAAAAAGCAATTGACATAGTGTATCCTCATCCGGCAGACAATGCACGGCCGTTGTTTTTTGCGGTGGATCCTGTGCACCTGTTAAAGTGCATTAGGAACAATTGGCTCAATCAAAAAAATCCAGATACATCTTTTCTTTATCCAGAGTTTAAAAGCACAGAATCAAAGCTTGACATAAAAAAAGCTTCGTTTCAGACGCTTCGGGACCTGTATACTTCAGAGCGACACAACCTGTCTAAATTTGCCTATGGACTAACATACAAGGCCTTGTACCCAACAAATATTGAGCGTCAAAATGTGAAACTTGCGCTCAAAGTAATCAATCGTTTTGTAGCACAAGCTCTGAAGACTCCCGGTACGAAACCCGGCTTTCCTTATGCCGCTGATACTGCGGAGTTCATTGATTTAATACACAGGTGGTGGTGCATCGTGAACACAAAAACACCATCAAAGGGCCGACACCTCAGAGATCCTTATCAGGAGCCTGTCAGAAACATGACTGGTGTGCAGCTGCAATTTCTTGGTGAATTTGTAGACTGGTTGGACACATGGAATGACCTGAAGATGAGTGGCAGCCGTTCTGGTTCACTGACTCCAGAAACTCATGCAGCACTCCGGCTGACATCATATGCGTTGATAGAACTCAGCAGGTACTGTCTCGAAGAGCTTAATTTTGAATATGTCTTGCTGGGGAAATTTCAAACAGATAGTTTGGAGAGCAGGTTTGGACGTTACCGCCGGCTTGCTGGATCCAATTATCATATTTCTGTTCAGCAAATATTTGAGTCGGAAACCAAACTGCGTCTTCAAGACTCACTGGTATTTCCAGATATGAAAGAACTCTCAGAGTCCAGCACCATCACATTTGAAGGCAGAAAATTGCAAGACCAATACAACATCACGGTTACATGGGATGACATCAATTCAAAGAAACAAAGTTTGACCGCAATAATTTACATAGCTGGTTTCTGCGCCCACGCCGCCTTGAACAAACTTCCTTGCGAAGCTTGTGCAAGAAACCTGACTAGAGAGGACAGGGACATTCCACCGGACGAGAACTGTCTAATTCAAGGGCTCACTAGAGGAGCGCTCAAATTTCCGCAGCCTGTCGTTGTGAACGCTGTTCTGCACACAGAAATTGTGCTTGAAAAATTGACGACAAAAGAAAACGCCGCGCAGTTCCATTCCACACGCCATCAGAGAGAGCAGCTCCTTTGCGCACTGAAGCACTTGTTGAGCGATGACGAAGAGTTGGATGTTTGCTGCAACGGACATCACCCGGACAAAGTGATTTCCAACATTTTGTGGGCTGCCACGAACACCTAGATGAAAAATTACGTCCAGATGAAGACGGACCTGCTAACGGCTAAGAAGGCCGCAGCTCAAGAGAGAAAATTAAAAAAAGTTTAGATGTTTAGATGTTTAGAGCTATGCGTGCCGCATGCACTGCGCGCGACGCCGGCAGATGCTTTCCCGCACTGCTCGGTCAAGTTGCGTGACGTCACGGAGCGAGTGCGCAGGCCTGAAAGTATTCTAGGAGGCTTTGGCCTGGCTGTCTAGCAATGTTGCAACACGTTCGGGCATGTTGCTCGGCGATGCTTCTCCATAAGGCGCCGCTGCCTAGCGGCGCAGCATCATAGCTTGTCCAGGGAGTGTTAGGGCGCTGTTGCCTTGCGGCGCAGCACCGGGCGAGTCCAAGGGGCCTGTCCAAGGGCGTTCGCAGGAGAATTTGTGCAACTTGTAAATGTGGAAACCGGGCTGGTTTTCCGGGCACAACACCGCCTAGAAAACACCATCCGGGAGGCGTTAATCCAGAGGCAGTATTTTGTCGTGGTCTTATTATCCTAGGAGACTGCCTATGATACCCCATGGAAGTCGGCATCGTCGGTGACCTAGCAAACCTACGTATGCGCGGAAGGATGCTGTACTGCTTGAACCACTTCCTGGCTAACCGCACATTCGAGTCCGGCTAGGAGCAACTCTGTCCATGAGTTTCACCCAGGAGAACGGCGTACCCCAGGGGTGTATTCTAAGCACGACACTGCTCATTGTAAAAATAAATTCCTTCGCTAAAGTAATACCGAAGTCCGTAATGTATTCGGTTTATGTAGATGACCTACAAATAGCATGCACTTCCTCCAGAATATCTATCTGTGAGAGACAAATACAGAGTAATACCCAAGTCCATAATGTATTCGATTTATGCAGATAACCTACAGAGGGCATGCATTTCCTCCTGCTTATCTTTCTGTGAGAGACAAATGCAAATGACACTAAATATAGTGCCTGCTTGCGCTGAAAAAAATGCATTCAAATATTCTTCTAAAATAACAGTTGCTGTTCTGTTCTCACTGAGGCGGGTCCTTAAGGTCGATCCTATCTGTACTTTAACCAAACTGCACTACCAATAAAACAAGAAAATAAATTTAAGGCATCACTTCTGAAAAGAAGCTCACATTTCTGCTACACATAAACAGCCTTAAATGGAACGCTTCTCAAGCCCTTAATGTTCTAAAAGTGCTTTCGAGAAATCGGGGGGGGGGGGGGGGGGGGGTTGACAGAGCATGCCTTTTGGAAATCTATCGCTCTCTAGTTGGCTCTCAGTTAGACAATGGGTGCGTAGTATATGGTTCAGCAAAGACATAATACTGAAACGATTACACCATGTTTTAATGTTGGTCTGCGCATATCATCTGGTGCATAGAGGACATCGCCGGTAGCCAGCCTTTACATCGGAGCAAATAAGCCCGCTCGAGACGATTGAAGAGCACCACTTACATACACTTGGTTGCTACAAATCATTTCTCTCCAGAAACATCTCCGCCATACCATTGTCACCAAGTGCCCGTCCAAAACATTATTCAACGCGAAACCATGTTGTGTCAGGCTTTTAGCACTGCGCTTTGAAGATAAATATGAAGAGTTAGTAGTGCTGGATGCCCTATGGAGCATAGCACAAAAGCATGAATATTTGCCACTATGGTACATCCTCCCCGCTGTATGTGACTTAACAATGACACATTTACAGAAAGGCAATCACCACGTGAGCACATACTACAGGAATTCTTGGCACTGCAAGAAAAAATATGACCAGTACACTGAAGTTTACACTGGTGGTTCGAAAACAGATTTTCATATTGAAAGTGCATAGCTCAAGGCACAAGTAAAAAAAATGATACGACTGTCACAGTTTGCACTGGTTTTGTAGCGAAAGCTACACAGGCCACGTGTTTGCGATTTCGCTGTGGCGGTGCTCCGAGGAGGAGCAGAGACAGACTTGAGCCCTTGCCTAGCAACCGCCGCAGTTAGGCGGACGCCGCGCGCTCGCCGCGCCATCTGGCATGAAGTCACACCGCACGCCTCGTCGCAGAGCCGCCCTTGCGCTAATCAACGTATTCGGTGGCGGCATCTATTGGAGCCACTGAGGCTCCCGCACACTCACTGAATAGAAAAAAAAACCTATGTTGAGGCTGGGTGGGAATAGAACCAGGGCCCTTGGCGTTTGTAGTCGGAGGCGCTACCACTCCGCTACGACGGCTCAAGTTCTAATCATGAATAAGAGCGCGTCTAGTCGCCGAGCTTTCGCTGCGTATCTCCTGGCATGACAATAGCTTGGCCATCAGCA
Source organism: Amblyomma americanum (assembly GCF_052857255.1). NCBI lineage: Eukaryota > Metazoa > Arthropoda > Arachnida > Ixodida > Ixodidae > Amblyomma > Amblyomma americanum. The sequence continues at coordinate 149,792,112 of NC_135503.1, forward strand.
CGTTTTACTGCCGAGTGCTATGCCATCTTTGTAGCTGTACAGCAAATAGAAAAAGAGAACATTAAAAATTGCATCATCTACACCGTTTCCCTGAGTATGCATGCTCACAGAACTGCACTCTAGAGTTGCTGCGGAACCCTTAGTAGGAAACATGGTACATAATATAGTTAAAGCCAGAACACAAAAACATAACAATAATTACTTTCTTATTTCACTTCCTCCTTCATCTCTTCCCTTACGGCGCAGTTCAGGTGTCCACTGATATGTGAGACAGATACCGCGCCATTTCCTTTCCCCAAAAACGAATTTTCGTGTTCAAGTCTGTGGGTTCTGTGTCAAAACTCTCGGTAAAACGTACATGGCTGTGCTGCACAAGCACAATTAGGTATAATAAACACGTGAACATACCACACGTTGTCACAAAATTCCACGCACATTCTGAAAAATCCAGCTCAGCGCGGAAGCCATCTGGCCAGCGTGCGCGGTTGCAAGTGGAGAAAGAAACCCCGGAGACCTCCTAGCCTTGTGTGTATTTTGCTTCCCTTCCCACTTTGCTCGTCGGTGCGTCGCCAAAAGAAACATCTACGCACGCGCCGTCGATTATTCGAGAAGGTTTGAGTAAATTCTACTCATTGTAGACAGAGAGGGCGTAGCCTTGAGCGTGCTGACTGACGCCCTCTTCACTTCGCCTGCGCGCCGGTGGCGGCGCATCGCAAGAATGATCTGGAAGGTTCTCAAAGCGGGTCTCCGCGCATGGCCAATGGGGACGCACGCCCGGCGCGAGCAGGAAATTGTACAGCTGATGTGCGTCCCTGCCTTGGCGCGAAGAACGAACAGACGTGGACCACGCCTATAAATGAGGGGCGTTGGCCGCTGTCTGTTAGCCCGAACCGCCGTTTGAGCTTCAGCGAAGCGCGCCCGCTCGACTCCAGGGTCAACAACACTCGCACAACCACGGATTGGGGACGCAGCGTACGCTAGCCTGTGGGATGCCTTCGTCGTGATCTTCTGGCCGTTGGACTATCGCTGTGCCCGGTTAACAAATCGTGTTTTGTGGTTTGTCTCTATGTTGAATAAGTGCACTTTAGATGCAAACCTTTTGTTGTGTTATATTCTCTCCCGAGTGTTACTTTGTGTGAGTTGCATTTTATTGTAAATCACTTCGTATGTGCTCTTTCGAAGTGATTGGGAAATCCACTGTTTCGCCCCTTTGCTGTAAAAAGTTTTTCTTACTGAACTTATGGCTGTGACCCATTCTTTGGCTTGTTACCGCCGAAAGCTGGGCACCAAACGACCACCCGCCTTGTCACTCGGTAGCTGATTTCAAGCTGAGTTTCCCATTCTGAGTCGGGGCATCTCTGTGACCAAAACGGCTACTCTCACATGCTCTAAGGGTGTCCGGGAGTGCACGTTAAGTGCGCGAAAAGGTGACACAGGGATTGTTTGAAGTTAATGCACAGTACACACAAAAATAAGTGACAGGCTGCACGGGAAGAACAGACAAAGAGAGCGTTCTGTAAAACGCATTTTAGGAGAATGCAGATCATGTAGACATCAGGAACGTCTGACAGAAGTTATTTTACGTCGACTAAACTTCGGACACGCACACAAACCTTACACAAAACTTCTTCCTGACAAAATAAAAGAGACCTTTCTGCGAAATGTGTGGTGTTGAACTCGCTGTAAACCACATTTTAATTTCCTGTCATAAACGACGGGCACACGCGCAAGGCACATTGCCATCACCTGGTGCACGCTCCTGGCTGGACTAGCTGACCTCGGACTGCTTTTGGCCCTTCACCCGTTAAGAAGCTTCTCCGAAAAAACCCAACCTTACATTTGATGCAGGTGTCGGGGTAATATCCTCTCGCCCTAGAACTCCGCAGCCGAACGCTACCCCCTACCGCGATGCCTAACCACCAAGCCGTACAAGTTAGCCCGGCCGCCGTCGTCTGTGTTGGTTCTCTCCGCCAGCGAGACCCCGCTATCTTCATCGGCACGGACGACCATGATGTTGAGGAATGGTTCTCATCGTATGAGCGGGTGAGCACATACAACAAGTGGGACGCGGAAACCAGACTGAAAAATATGATTTTCTATCTGACGGGCGTTGCTAATCTGTGGTATCTGAACCACGAGGTGGACATTACATCATGGTCCGTTTTCAAAGCAAACTTGTCAGAAGTGTTCGGCTGACCGGCTGTCAGAAAACTCCGTGCCGAACAGCGTTTGCGTGCGCGGTCGCAGCAGGCAAGAGAGAACTTAGTGAGTTACACCGAGGATGTCGTCGATCTGTGGAAGAGGGTGAACGCTCAGATTCCCGAAGCCGACAAGATCAGCCATATTCTCAGGGGCATTGATGACGACGCCTTTCAGATGTTGTTGGCGCGAGACCTGCGCACCGTCGCGGAAGTCGTCACCCTGTGTCAGAGCTTCGACGAACTACGCAAGCAGAGGGCTCTGACACGCGAACACACCACGAACGTCGACTCGCTTGCTGGCCTGACCGATGCAAGAGACCAGTCATCGCTCCTGCCGCACATCAATAGCTCCATTCGTGAAGAAGTTGCTCGGCAGCTCTCGCTTATTTCACGCCATCAGCAGCCCTCACCACCCATAACTCCAGATCTGTGGCACATCATTCAAGAACATGTCGCTGAAGCTCTCCCGCAAGCCCCTCAGCCCACACCTCTTGCGGCCCCGCTGACATAATGCGGACGTTGTTGCGCGACCTCGTCCACCTACCTATGCTTCGCCTCCTGGCCCCGTTCGAGAATCCGCTGCTTTTATTCCACCGCCTGCTCACCTGCGAACCTCCTAGGGCACGCCTGATAATATTCGACCGCCTGCTCAACTGGGAAACGCCTGACGTACGCCAAGTGGCGTTTATTCGTAAGGTGGGGCTTATTCGTAGAAGCTTCTTCACGGGAGCAGGGCCAACAGCAGTCCGAGGTCCGCTAGTCCAGCCAGGAGCGTGAACGAGGCGATAGTCACGCGGCTCGCGCGCATGCCCGTCGTCTTCCTTACGCTGTACATAACTTCAAGGACTAAGAAAAACAATTTTTCATAATTTTACAATGAATACATTCCTTTACACCCCACGTTACTGTTAGGTTATCAAGCATGCGTTGATTTTTTATGTGGTTTAAAGTTTCTTACAGAAGCCAGTAATTTAAACAAACTATAAGTATCTCTTTTAATACAAGACATCCTAATCCTGTGTTTGGCGCATCATAGCCATACTTGCTTTTGCTCCATTAAACTCCATATAGCTAACTTCAATGTTACTGCTTCACTGATAGCAATAACGCGCGTAGCGAACCCCACTCTGCGAATATCCTCTTCCGAATTAGGAAAGTTGTTTGCGGTTTGTTGTGGCCGTCGAGCTTACCTAAATCTAACATTGAACGATGCCGTCCACCGGAGGCGAAATTTTTTTTTTCGTGTCTCACAAGGAACGCTGGAAACGCAGAACCCGAAATCGGTTTAATTCAGTCTAAGGTCGATCTGAGAATGTCTGGAAGTTGTCAAATTCCATCTTTGGTAACTGTCCAGAATTGACAATAATTATTCTTCAACACGGTATAGAATTGAAGGGGGCAGAGCTTGCAGATGCTTTCAATGATTATACCTTTCTTTTGCTAACACGTCAAGTAACGAAACTAATTTTTCTTCTATGGGTGCCCTAAATCTTCAAACGATATTTCTGGAGCCTGTTACCACAAATGAAATCCTAACAACATTTTTATCACTGAAGAACAGTAAAGCTACAGGTGTATCAGGTTTTCAAATGCACCCTATAATGATGGCCATCGATATCCTTGCGCATTGTCTTGCTGACATAATGTGTATTTGCTGTGCGGAATTTTCCCGCGCCTCATGCAAACAGGGAAATGTGTGGCAGTTTATACGAAAGGAAACAAAAATGAACGAGAATTACCGCTCCATATCAATCTTGCCAAATTTTTCTAAAGACCTGGAAAAAGTTATTCTCAAACGACTGCCTTCTTTCGCTGACCGGTGTAACCTTGTCACTACTGCTAAATATAGTTTCCGCGAGAACAAATGGACAGAATTAGCTCTCCTTGCTCAGACTGAATTCATACTCCAAAACTTTGAGTTGAAACACGTGGTACATGGGCTGTTTTTAGATTTCTCAAAAGCATTTGAATCTTTTAGAAAAGCATTTGAATCTTTTTAATCATTTTGTTTTGCTTAGAAAATTGGATTATTAACGCACCAGAGGTAAAGCCTCGTTGCTAATTTCGTCATATCTGCGATATAGGTCCATGTTTGTAAGCATCACTGGTGAATGTTCTCAGAGTAAACACGTGTTTTCTGGAGCTCTTGAAGGAAGTATTTTGGCTCTTATCTCTTTGTTCTTTATATTAATAATATTTTTCGATTCCATAGTGATGCTCAGTTCATAATTTATGCAGATGACATCAGAGTGTTTTTCCCAGGTGCTTCAAGCACTGAACTTGCAAAGCGAGCGAATAAAACATTGAATGAAATTAATTCTTGAGCAGTAAGCAACTATTTGCTAATTAATATTAATAGAACGAAACGCGTGATTCTTCACCCCCGCCATAAACACTATGAGTTTCCCATAATTTAGGTTGACAATACGAGAAAAATTTGTGCGGTATTATAAAACACTTGGTGTATACCTTACAGACGGTACGTCGTGGAGCGATCATGTTATTTAATTAATAAGCTTTCTAGAATAGCTGGAATCATGCTTCGCCGTTGCTTTATAGTTCCTACATCTGTTAAGATGCCAGTTTATAAATCTTTCCTCGAATCTATAGTTAGCTACGGGTGTCTCCTATGGGCCACAACGTAAGCTGAAAATATTAATGAACCGTTTTACAGAAACGTGTCATACGTATTTCATGTAAAGTTCCATCTTTCCCCCACAGCAAGTCTTTTCCGTACACTTAACATATACCATTAAAATCGATCTATAACTATAGTTTGCGGTCAAAATATTCTTGCAATAATGAAAAACGACGACACCGTGGTGAGACTAGCTGTTAGAACAAAAAATTGAGGGCACTTAAGTCTGCTTACGTGCAAGAATGCGAAAGCATGAAACTTTCTAGAACACGGGTTTTTTCCCACGGCACCGGTAAGCATTAAAGTTTTCTTGTGTTTTTATTTTTACTTAATTCTTTAGTGTTTGTTATTTTTTTTAATTTGATATTAATTTTTTCTGACTGTTTTTGTTTCTTCTCAATTTTTCTTTTTAAATCTTAATTTTATTTATGTTTCCTTCTAATATTTTCTTTTTTTTTGCTTAGTTTTCGTATTTTAAACGTTTGTTTTTATCAATCACTTATTATGTACTAATTAATTTACAAACCAATAATTAATTAATTGTTTGTAATACCCAGTTACTTAGCGATTGCTGTGATTATATGAGTAATAGCAATTATGCCATTGATGACGTCACTCTAGACGTTTTTAGCATACCGGACACGTACTAGCGTAGACGTATACCGGACCCCTCCTGCGCACGCGCAGTGGCATTGTTGGCGTCAGGCGGGGCCAGTGCAAGTGCGCGGGAGGGGTCCGATATACGTCTACGCTAGTACGTGTCCGGTATGCTAAAAACGTCTAGAGTGACAGATTTCGCGGACGGACGGACGGACGGACAACGATGAGCCATTCAAGGCCTTCGCCTTAACAATACAGTGTATGATGTACGCAGAGCAGAGCCTTGCTATGTCAAAAAATGCCGTACCAATTAGGGCCAACAAATGATGCAGTATGTTACCCATGCTATTGAACGAAAGGTACTGCCGTGACAGCCTTGTTCTGAATGAAATGTATTTCAAAGACGTTCGCCAAATGTTCGCATTCTAGCTTCTTGCTGGTATTTTCATTTTGCCAAATCGTGTTTTTTTCTTGTTTCCCTCCTCCCCCGTAGTCCTCTTGGGTGTTCCTTTTCTATTATGTGGATAACAGAATGCAGGTGCATTTATTATATGATTTCCACAGTACAGCTGAGCCACTTATTCTGATACTATTTTTCTTCTCTCTTTTCCCTCTACCGGTGGGCTTTTGTTACCGTCAGTGCTGTTCTGTAAAGAGGGAGTTCGAATTCAACCTGTTTTTGCAGCTTTTCACTGGCTTTCCTCGCAACTTCTGGATGCTAAATTAACTTAAAACCAGGAACTTTGACTTGGTTGCGGCATTTCTAAATGCTCTTTAAAACGACACTAGCTGAGCTCAATTCACTCTTGCTATTGTTCTCAGTCAGAATGCTTATCTGGCGTTTTTCAAACAGCAAAAGCCGCATTTACAGGCAAGAAATTGGATTTAAAATCTTGCCGCCAGGAGATTAAAACTCGTCACATTATTACCAAAAAGGACGGGTTACCGCAGTTTTGAAATGAATGGTGCTGTAGCCTAGCCTCTGATACCCACGTCGAAAAATCGCTGCTGACGCATGAATTTTACTTGAGAAATTGGCCACCTGTCGCGATACCTGTAGTTCGTTTTGTTCTGTTTTATGAAAGCTCTGCTTTCAATGAAAGTGCGATGAAAATGCTCTATTTTATCAATAAAGGCCAATGTCCGTAGTTCCCTTGAAGACGTGGTCACATGTGCCGAATAACACGTAAAAGAAGCAAGCGCCCAATGGAGCGTTTTAAATTAAAACTAAGGCTACTCTAAAATTAGTTCATCACGTAGCTTGGCCATCCACTCAAACTTTCTAGGTAAACTTTAAGGCGGCCTCGCGTCCACATTGGCAATCCCCAAGGCAGCGAATCCTAATTAGGGACGGAAGGCACTCGGAAAACACACAGCAATATGGAAAGAATTTTTTTTTCTGGCTGTTTCTCTAACTATATAAAGCTGAAAAAAAGAATCTGCAGAATACTAGCCCTTAAACAGAAGTGAAAATTATTCCACCCAACAATGAAAGTACGATGGTTGGCTCTAAAGAAAAACAAGTGCGTAAATATGCATTTGATTTCAGAATAGGCACAAGCTTCAAAATAAATCATTGTTTAGCTATGACATGATGACTACTGTCAGTTCGTTAAAGAACCTTAAACGAAAGCGGAACGAAGCACCGGCCTCTTGTATTATCCTATTATGCTTTCTGAATTAGCGGTAAGAGGCAAAATGGGCGCGGATGCGGTGGTACTATGTAGACCAACAAGTTTCTCTACCTTCTGCAGGTTTCGCTCTGTTTGCTGCTTGTGCCATTGGGACCGACAGCGAACATTTCTAGGCTGGATATGCTGCCGCCAATCTTCGGATCACCAACTGGGAGCCAGAATGATAAAGCCCTGCTTGACATCAGCATTGCGGTGCCATCCAGAGCCACGCTATCAACTTCGGAAACAGAAATTGGATCATCGTCGACGTCATACTTCCACAGTATAAATACAAGCTGCAACAGACCATCAACCAGTGGGTGCGGCAGCGGTGCTACTATGCAGACCAACCCGTTTCTCTACCTTCTGCAGGTTTCGCTCTGTTTGCTGCTTGTGCCATTGGGACCGACAGAGAACATTTCTACGCTGGATCTGCTGCCGCCAATCTTCGGATCGCCAACTGGGAGCCAGAATGATAAAGCCCTGCTTGACATCAGCATTGCGGTGCCATCGAGAGCCACGCTATCAACTTCGGAAACAGAAATTGGATCATCGTCGACGTCATACTTCCACACTATAAATACAAGCTGCTACAGACCGTCAACCAGTAGGCGCGGCAGCGGTGCTATTATACAGACCAACCTGTTTCTCTACCTTCTGCACGTAAGAAAACGTTATGGGAAAGCTTACCATAGTAACAACGTCTGTCTGCTCCCTCTGCCGTGCCCACGGCCATTGATTGATCTTGTGTACTCAATGCATGCTCTTTTATGCGTTGCATATTGCAATCACTCAGTTCAGCCCTTGGGCGCGGCCGGGCAGCCACCATTGACCTTTAGCGCAACCACGTGACGTGACGTCACGACAGCCGGAGGAAAAGCTAGGCCCCAACTCGCGCGGTCGCGCGCGGCCGCAGCCACCACCTGACTCCCGCTCCTCCCGCTAGAGGCGCTGCGCCGGCGCGTGACGTCACGGAGGAAAAGCAGGGCCCCAACTCGCGCGGTCGCGTGCGGCCGCAGCCACCACCTGACTCCCGCTCCTCCCGCTAGGGGCGCTGCGCTTTGATTGACGTCATGGCATATGTATAAAAGAGCTGCGCTCCTTCGCCGGGACAGTCTTATACCCCTGTCACACGGGCATTTCGAGGGCCCTCGAACCGATAGTCTATCGACTCAAAGGCGATCGAGCGCTGCTACACGGGCAGTTTCAATGGCGATCGAGTCAATAGCGTATCGAGTCAACGGAGCAGCACGGAACTCCATCGAGATATGCAACGCATTCTTGGCTTAACCAAGCTAAGCCTGGCCATTTTTCCAACTCTTTTACTACTTAGCGGGGACGTTGAAACAAATCCAGGCCCATATGATGTGACCATGGCAGACCAGCTAAAGGCTATTGCGAAAGATATGCAAGAAATAAAAAAGGTAAAGGAGCGGCTAACCAAAAGCTTGATATAATCGACAAAAAGTTGGAAAGGATCGGAATGCTTGAGAAACAACTTGCTGAGAGTAATGAAAAAATAGCTGCACTCGAACAGAATATGTCCTTTCTGGCAAGAAAGGTTGACGAACTCGGAAATAGAAGTCGCGGGTCGAACCTCATTATCTATGGGTTGGATGAAGAAGAGGATGAATCCACTGAAAGTCTCCGTGGGTCTGTAACTAGAAACAACTTTCAAGATATACTACATACTGAAGTCGAAGGCATTGAAAGGATTCATCGTCTGGGGCGAATGCGAAATGACAGAACAACAAACAGGCCAGTCGTATTGAAACTTTTGGACTATCGTGATAAGGGGAAGATCTTCAAATGCTGCTCAAAAATAAGAATTCAGGATACTCTATCAGCGAAGACTTTTCACGTCCTCTCAGGGAAACCAGAAAGAAACTGTGGTAAAAAACGAAAACACACCGTGACAGAAAGGAGAAGGTCTTCTTAGTGTACGACAAAGTAGGCATCAATGGCCAGCTTTTCAAATGGGATGAAGACCTAAACGATTTGGTCAAAATAGAAAGAAGTGAGGAGCATGAAGCAGAAAAAACAAAATGCGAGCAAACTACCAAAAAGAACACGCATCCGCCGATAACCCCATTAAATATAAACGCACGCAGCCTTCTAAATAAGATCGACCACTTGGAAGCTATCCTTCTCGCCTTTAACCCTGATATTGTTGTTATTATTCAGACTTGGATGCACTCGCATTCAAGATCATGAAATAATTCCCCCTGGCTATTTCATCATTCGCAAAGACAGGGAAACTAGGGGCGGGGGAGTGGCCTTGGTCTTAAAAAGTGATCTACCCTTTACGCAAATGCCCGACATTCCCGGTGTAGAAGCCGTTTGGTGCAAAGTTCACTTGAAATGAAAATCTGTTAACGTGGGCGCGGTGTACAGGCCACCAAATGCTGAAACTGTGCATCTGGATCTTCTGTTCGATTGCATGTATAAATATGTCTATGGCTCTATGATCATATTAGCTGGCGACCTCAATTGTCCGCTTGTTAACTGGAATACTTTATGTTCAACTGATGCAACAAGTAATGCCATGTATCGTATTCTGTTTACTTTAGAACTTGTACAAACTGTTAGTGAGCTTACTCGTGCGCAAGGAACATGCAATTTAATACTATAATTGGTGTTTGTTAGCAACCACTTTAGAATTGATGATTGTAAAGTTGAAGTCTTAAAAGCAATTTCTGACCATGAAACGGTACTATGTACGCTGACCTTACCAAACTTGGATCGCCGGCGGGGCCCGACGAAATGTGTGGGCGCATTTAACAGAGCGAACGATGCGGTTGTTATAACTTATTTTATGCATAAAATTAATGATTTTCATGATTTGTATGATCAGAGTACTACCACTGTTGACGCCTTGTGGGTACAATTTAAAGAACATGAGATGCACTGCATCACAAATCACAAAAAGAAGGCAACTTGCAAGCACAACCCGTGGATTGAGATATAATCCACATGAAACGAAAAATTAATATGTTAAGGCAACGGAATAGACAACGAGCAAACTTAAAACTAAAGGTCAACATATCTTCGCTAACAAAACAATTAAAGAATAAAGTACTCGAAGCTAGAAAAAGATTCTGTGGCACTACACTTAACAGCTTAATTAAAAATTCCCCGGCCAAATTCAGGAGGTATATAAACAGAAATAATGTTACTGCTAGTTCGCCTACAGGTGGGAAGCAGCAAGCTGACTCATTTAACAATTACTTGTAATCGATCTTCACTACCGACAATCGTGTTTTAGGAACATTAGCGTGCCATAGTTATGAGTCAACACAACTTTCTGGAGCTCCGGTCATAAGTGTACCTGGGATTATTTCTCTGTAGTTGAACCTTGATGAAAAGAAGAGTTGTGGTCCTGATGGGATTCCGAACTGCTTTCTTAGGCGCTATGCCGAGCCAATCAGTGAATATCTATATCTCATATTTTCTAAGTCACCTCAGGACAGGTTCTGCCCGCTGAATGGAAGACAGCCAAAATTGTCCCCAATCACAAATCAGGCGACGTAACGTCCGCGTCCAATTATCGGCCTATATCCCTCACATGTACCTGTTGCAAAATTCTTGAGCACATCTTATTAAGATTTCTGGAAGAGCATACTGAGACTAAAACTTCATTCACCAAAACCAGCATGGCTTCAGAGCAAGTTTGTCCACTGTTACCCAACTGGCCGAAATTTTCCATGACCTCGCACAGGGAATTAATGACCACATTCAAACGGATATAATTTTCCTCGATTACTCAAAGGCTTTCGATCTTGTGGCACATGCTAAACTGAATTTTAAACTAAACAAAATACTTGGCCATGGTCCTGTTACGAGGTGGATAGCCAGCTGCCTATCGGAACGCCGACAATATGTGCAGTACAATAACCATGCCTCTGATATCGTTCCGGTCATTTCAGGCCAGCCGCAGGGCTCTGTTCTAGCACCATTTTTGTTCATTTTATACATAAACTACATAACAAATCACGTTGATGTGAAGGTGCGTCTCTTTGCGGATGATTGCGTGCTATACCAAAAGTTAAACACTCAAGCGGACCAGGTAAGGTTAAACACAGCTTTGGGCGACGTCATACAGTGGTGCAAGACATGGCAAATGGTAATCAATATGGAAAAAACTGTACTGATGTCTGTAACAAGAACGAAAACAAAACATAACCTTCCTTATGGCACGGGCAACGGCGTTCTCAAAACAGTAACTGAAAAGAAATACCTTGATGTGATTATTTCTGATGATCTGAGCTCTAAAGCCCAAGTACAAAACATTACCAAAAAGCAATGAACAGTTCATACTTCCTTAAACGCACCTTGCGCTTTGCAACCTCAGATACCAAGTTACTCGCGTATAAAGTCCTTAACCGTCCAATCTTAGAATATCCGAACGTCGTCTGGTTTTTGTATATGCAAAAAGGTGTACACATGCTCGAATCAGTTCCACGAAAAGCTGTTCGTTTTATCTACCACAGGTACCGGCGCACGGATTCTCCTACAGAGCTACTTTCCTGCGCAGGCCTAGACACCTTATCAAGCCGCGTCGCACTCCACAGAATAACGTTTCTTTATCAGTTAATTCATAACGCATTCAACATGGATCCTTCTGCTTACATTAGTTTTAATGATTCCAGACAAACACCTCACAAGCATGAATTTACAATTCATGAATATTCTTGTGCTAACAACACATATTACTTTTCCTTTTTCCCCCGAGCCTGAAGAGAATGGAACGGCCTGGATAAATCTATAAGTGCGCATGCTTCATTTGAAAAGTCCGCTGAGCTCGCAGCCTCATCGGTCCTATCAACAAGCCAGACCTGATTATCATGTTCAGTGTTTATTGGTTTTGTGTTGTTGCCCGCTCGATGTGTACCTATAGACCTCCTGCATGTTTGTAAACAAACGAGGTGGCGCTGCAGTCGCTAGCGAGCTCGTGGTAGGCAAAAGGTAGGGGAGTGGCGTCGCGGATAGGTGTTGAGCGCGGGTTTTCAAGGCTTGTAGGCGCGTTTCCAGTTTCTGCGAATCATAGCAATGGTCGATGCTTCCAACTTAGTAATTTGTTGAAGTACACGAGCTCGCGTTGGCCACGTGCGGCCTATGAAGAGAAATAGTTTTCCACTGTATTGTATATATGGTTAGTAGTAAACATGTAGAAAGCGTTCCTGCCGTCTATTTATGCGCTAGGCATTGAACAAAACAAGTTTTGACACTCTGCACTAGCCGGAATGATTTTACTTCGGGACAATAGTGAGGGGAATTGCTGGCCTTGTTTCGTCGGAGCAGACATGCGCTCATCGTCTGCTGACATACGTACGTGTCGCGCTGTGCGAAAAGTGGGGATAGCGTCGTGTCCCTAATCTCCTCTTTCTCGCTTAGCGCTGTTTTTAGCCGCATGACCACGCACCAGCCAGGCCGACTTGCCCTCTTGTTAAGCTGGTCGATTTGGTGAAAATTTTTGATTTCTAGAGTTATTTTCTTTCCTAGCCCTGAAGTCTAGTTTCGTGACGAAAAATTATAGCAAAATATTGAGTACAAATTTATAAATTACGCTTTTTAGAAGTGTGGTCGTAAAAAATTGTGAGGTAATTTCTTTGATTTCAGTGCCGCATTTCTTGGACCAAAGCGAAAGCGAAGATGCCATAAACGAGGGAATAAACTTTAAGGTTTGTTTTGTGACCTCTCACATTTTCTGCGACTGGATCACTCACCTTCGTAATTCGCATGAAAATCAAATGATTCCATTTGTCGCAAACTATTCCTGAGACGTTGAGGACCGTAATAAATCTCTCCATTTTTTTCCCTACACGTGCAGTACTGTGTTAGTTGTTTCTTGTAAGAAACGTTTTCATGTAACTATGCATGCATAAGTACTGATCATATATAAAAAGAACTAATCGCGTCATCGTACAGAACAGGGCTTTATGTACATGCTGGCATAAAAAAACTGCGCACTATCTACTCAATTATTTGACACCTTGGGGGGACTTGACGACGGTGTTAATTATAACTACCCAGAACTGCACCAGGTATAGCTATAAATAAAAGGAATTACTGAAACTAGCGTAGGAATTTCATATTTGCACCAAGTTTAGTTTCATATCGCATGCATGAATAACGAAAACACTTTTCATTGCCGCGTCCCCTCTCAATCTCGCCACGTGTCTGTTAGTAGCACGCCTGCGGCTGCTTCGTTCCAAACAAGCTTCGCGATCATGTACTACCTCATGAAACATGGCACATGCATGATGCAATGAAAAAGCATATGGCGTTTAGCACACTTAAGGTACGCTATTCTAAGCACACCAACGCGACCGCGCAAGATTGACACAACTTACCAGACTTCTTTCTACTCGAATGAAATAATTACGTCGTCATATCAAGAAACAGCTTCAAGTAAATATTAAATGTCATAAAACGCGCCATTAAAACATGGTGTGCTATTAACAAAAAAAACGCATTCCTTGGGGGCGAGTTAACCTGTCGGCGCCCTGTGCACTCCGGCTCAAGGTGATAAGTACGTGTGCAGCTGCATATGTCTTTTTTTTCCTTGAGCAATTATCAGCCTACTATCCTGAAGTTCAGGTGAATGAACGCAGTAACTTGCATGCTATTAAGTGCATTGAGTGGCAGTGCCTATCGACTCCCAGACTTCGCGCTTTACTACCGTGGCCCAGTGCCTGTTAGCCAGTTTCCGAATGCAGCATTTATGCGCGAGAAACCTATCGAGGCTAATTTAATATTTTTATGCTACTACGTGGATCCAGCAGTGACGCAGCTGGTCAATACATGCTGCTTCTGCAATGCACAGGCTTGAAGCAGCCGCCGGTAGCTGCGGCAGCTGCGGTAGGCACGGGCAAGCGGAACCTGTTTTGCCTACCATGCGAAAGTCGCTGCTAACATCAGCGCCACCGCATCTTCGTGACGTCGCGGGGTGAAGGAGGTCCATATACTGTATGAAGGAATGTATCAGGATGGTTCCATCATGCTGCTTTGTAAGGCCGGCGTTTGCTAATACGGATTCCAATGTTGGGCCAATTGCCTGTACTGCTTTGGATTCGTTTGAACGCATGCTTTGAAGGCCAGAATAACGAACTATCTTCCGTCAACTATGCCGCACTCGATGTGACCGTTTATTTATGCTTTAATATCTTGTTTCTTTAAACCACATTGCTGACCCTTGTGTTACTGTCTGTTATTTGTATCTTGCATATAAATCTACTCCTGTAACAGTCCTAGTGGGACTAACAGTATGATAAATAATAAAAATAAAAGTACAGGCATTCAGTATCTCGCTGTAGAACGGATGTTCCACTTTCACTATGACGACGACTTTAACGTTCATACAATGAACGAATTTCTCACAGCTATCATTACGCTGTGCTGGTAAAATACTTAGGGGAATCCCCAAGGGTGGAGTTGATTTGTAATAAACGAAGTGTCACTAATTAGCATCCAGCCAAGCGCAACCATAGCGCTACAAAGGAAAGCTATGCAAGTTCCACAGAAACTTCGTACTTAAACAAAAATTCGTCCTAGTTCGGGGTTAGAAACCGGAACCACCCCTCCCTAGTATGGCTGCGCTTGAGTGGATGTCAGTGAGTAACAACTCCCTTATTACATTACGGAGTGCGCAGTATAGAAGTGGTAGTATGGTGGTGGTGGTGGTGGTGGTGGTTGCTATGAAGGGGAGGGGGGAGGGTATACAGGTCCCGACGTATGTTGACCATATGGGCATCACTCTTGGGGACCGGGGGAGGAGGGGAGGGGGGAAGGTCGCCGTCATCGTATCCGTGGAAGTCCTTGGCCGTTCTGGAGTCGCACCGCCGCAGCAATATCAGCGTCCAAGAGGGAAAGGAGCCACGGTGCACTGGGAGTGTGCGCAAGCATCAGGCGGGGGGGGGGGGAGAGTCGGTGCAATGGGAACGTTTGCAAGCACCGGGCTGGGGAAATGAGCATCGGTCCACTCAGATACATCGCCTCGTGCTGGACGCGACGAAGGTCTAGAGGAGGATGCTCAGGCCACTCTCCTCGAGGAAGGAGACGAGGACCAGATGCACCAGGAGCTGGCTGCGAGCTGGGAAGAGGAGGTCGTGCTCCGTGGTAGTCGGGAGACCGAGTGCTCGGTATCCCGACTCGAGTAGTCGCCTGAGGGGATCATGGGTGGTGCGCGCCAGCAGGAGGTGGCCGAGCATCCCCGTGTCCCCACAGGAGGGGCAGGCAGGAGAAGGGGCACTGCTGCAGGCGTACAACCTGGAGGGTGTCCATGTGCACCCGATGCGGAGGTGCAGGAGGAGGGCTCGGTCCCGCCTGGGCAGCTGGTCCGAGAGCCGACGGAAAGGCTTGTAGGCCGCAATCCTCCGGTCGGGTTCAAGGGCCCGTACGATCTGCATGAATAGGGGGCGGGCAAAGTCATGTTGAGTCGCTGCAAAGGATACTGGGGACCCATCGGTGTGGGCAGACTTGGCCAGGGCGTCGGCCAGGTCGTTGCGTTCAATGCCGGACTCGCCCGGCACCCAATGCAGGGAGATCTGGTGGCCCGCATCCTCCAGGATCTGCAGGTGGGCTCTTAGCAGGAAGGTAGTGACCACGTTGTCATGATGCCTGGACAGCAGCTGGAGGGCTGGCCGGGAGTCACAGAGGTCCGCAACTGGACCATGTGGAATGGTCGCAATCAGGTCCGCTGCCAAGTGGAGTCCGGCCAGTTCAGCCACAGTGGAACTGCCCGGGAAGGGCAGCCTGCACGTCCTAGTAACGTTCAGCTGCGGAGCCACGAGTGCCGCTGCCCCCTGTCCTGTGGCTGATAGAACCGAGCCATCGGTGAAGAGAAGGGTGGACCCCTTCATCTCATCCAGGAAGGCAGCGGCGGTCTGATTGAAGGCCGCAGCTGGTGTGTGGCGCTTCGACGTGCCTTCGAAGTCAAGGGAGATCTGCAGGGGAGGACGCGTAAGTGCTGGGAGAGGGCAGGATGGCTGGCGGTAGGGCCCAGGGTCTCCATGTAGGCAGCGCAGAGCATGCCCATCCTGGAGTGGGTGCGTCCCGAGAGGCGTGCACGGAGAGCTCCGCCGTCAGGGACATGGTGGAGCCGGTTCGTGTGTGTGTGAGGCCTCTCTGTAAGAGAAGGAGATTTAGCGGGAGTGCCCCCGTCTCGGCTAGGGTGAGAGCTCTGTGGGACTCCCAGGAGACGGCGGAACCATTTCGCCGAGAGGTCTCGAGGTGGCGGAGCCGGGTGGTCCTGAGAGTCACCATAGGAAGGGCGTAGAGCACTGCTGTTGTCCCAGCTGCCTCAAACAGCCGGAAGGCCCAGGTAGAGGAACAGCCGTTCCCGCGTGCCAGGAGGCGTTCGGCTGCTCGGCCAACGCGGTCCAGGTGGAGCAGGAGGGGCTTGTCCGCTGGGATCCAAGTGAGGCGATGGCTAATGGTGAGACCGAGGTACCTCACTTGTTGCCTTCAGGGGAGGTCGGTACCGTCAATCCGCAGGGTACGGATTCGCGACGTGGCCAGTGCACCCCGCGGATGGACGAAGAGTGCCTCAGACTTGGTGGCAGAGAGCCCCTGGATGCCAGGAAGCACTGCACCTCGTCGAGGGTTCGCTGGAGGGCCTGTCTGGCAGAGGTGATGTGCCTCCGGGAGGCCCGGACCCAGAGGGCGACGTCTTACCCATACACGGAGCAGAAAACCCTGTGCCGAAGACCCTGCTGGATTGCGGACGGGTGGCCGGCCATGACCAGGTTGAAAAGGAAGGGGCTGAGAACTGCGCCCTTAGGGACCACGGTGGTGATGGGCCGCAGAGAGTTCAGGGTGCCCCCAAGCCGAACCTGCATGGAGCGATTGGAAAGAAATGAGGTTACGAATTGACGCAACCGCTCGGTTACTCCGAGTTCGTCCAGTGCCTGCGCGATGGTGGAGTGGGGCAGGCTGTCGAAGGTAGCCTGGATGTCCAGGAGGACCAAGAGGGTGACGTCCCCTTGCTGCTTGGCCTCCTCCAGGCAGGCGACCAAGTCGGCGATGTAATCTGCCGTGCAGCGGTGCCTGCGGAAGCCCGTCTGGCACTCCTAGAGGAAGCAGCAGGCGCTGGTCATCCAGGAGAGGCACTGAAGGGTCACGAACTCCATGGATTTGCAGGCCGCCGAGGTCAGCGAGACAGGCCGGTAGGAGGAAAGAGCCCTGGGGGTTTCCTCGCCTTCCCGATCGAGACCATGATGGCCATGGACCAGCTCTCTTATATGATCCCGCTGTCCCAGATGCTGTTGAAGGCATCCAGGAGGCGGGCCTGCTCAGTGGCATCAAGGTTTCGCAGCATCCGCAAAGTGAGCCAGTCTGCGCCAGGAGCGCTCTTCCGCTTAGAGCTGTGGAGGGCTCGGTGGAGCTCGTAGGGGCTGATGGGTGCATCACACAGGGCTGCAAAATAACTGGATAGGGCCGCCGGAATTGTGGGTCGTCCGGGAGAGGGCTGGGCAGGAGGACCGAGGGCAAGGATGGAACCTGCAAGGCTTGCCACAGCGAAGTGGTCAGCCAGCTGCTCGGCGAGGGCCTGGTAGGACACGCCCCGGGCGATGGCTGCACCCAGAATAGGGTGACGGCTGGTGATCACCTTCAAGAGGGCGCGGTACAAACGCCAGGCTCTGGATGACTGACGAGAGATCAGGAGAGGGCGGCAGATGCCTGCCCAGCTTTCTCTTGTCCTTCGGATGGCCTGTCGGCGGCAGGCTGCATCAATCCTGTGGTAGGCCTTCCAATCCACCGGCGACGACGTCCTCTCTGCTTTGCGTTCCGCTCGACGCCTGGCAGTGCGGAGGCCCAGGAGACGGAGGTCCAGGACAGGAGCCTGTGCAGTGCACGCGACATTCACCGTGGCCACCTGGCCTCAGGACTTCAGGCATTCCATCAAATCCCCTGCAAAAGGAATGTCTTTAGTGAGCCGCCTGAACTGGGACCACTTGACGACATGATACTCCCTGTCCTTTGTACGTTTGTGGGAGGAAGGGCTCAGGAAGATGGGGAAGTGGTCCGACCCAAGGGAGTCTGCCGCCCGCTTCCAGGAGTAGCGGCAGGCTTCCGAGAGAAGGGCTATGTCGATGATCGTGGAGTGGCCTGGGCGGATGAATGTAGCCGCCTTGGGCCGCAGCACGTGGAGACCGGCAGCCCACACCGCGTCCAGGAGCTTTCTGCTACGAGTAGAGGTCGCCTGGCTGCCCCAATTCCTGTGGTGGGTATTAAAATCACCACAGATCAAAGCATCCTTGCCCAGACGGAAGTAGAGAGCCGTCAGGCAGGAAGGGTCCCAGGGGACACCGGGGGGGAACATAGACGGAGGCCACCGATGTGTCCGTGCGGCCGAGGCGGACGCGGATAGCACAGACGTCCATGGGGTCCATGTCTGGAGAGTCCACATCCAGGATGGAGTGGGGCAGGTCGCTCCGCACATAGACGGCAGCGCGGGGCCTCTCCTGCGGGTGGGTGGCGTCCAGGCAGGTGGCTGCACTGCAAGTCTGAAGTGCGCAGCTGGAGCAACCTGCATAGCCCGTGTAACCAGAGAGGCGGGCACAATCCACTTGGACACGGGTCCCCTGTAATTCATGGACATCAAAATTGAAAGTGCCCTGCGACAGGAGGACCTTGAGGTCGGCATGGCGCGACCGCTGGGAATTCGCATTCCACTGCAGGACGTGCGGCCTTTCCCAAGGACCTTTACGGCTGGCCATGATTGCCTTGCCGCTGAAGGGGCTCTCTCCAGCGAGAGCTGCCTCACACAGCCTTCGAGCCCCTGAGGTAGGGGGGAGCTTTGGCAGGAGGGACTGGACGGCCAGCCGCAAAGCCTCCGTCACAGACTGCTGGGCGTCCAGGGCAGCGGTCCGGATAGGGGCCGGGATCCACACAGCAGTGCGGGGGGGGGGGGGGGGTCCTGGAGCTCCGCGACTGGAGGGCCCAGGCATAGCTGAGGCCCCTGTCTGTCGCTGACCCCGGTTTCCTATTGGGCTGCTGCTGCTGCTGACGGAGCTGCAGTGGAGGCACCAGAAAACCTCGGCAGTGCAGTCCCTGTGGTGATGGGGCCGCTGCAGCAGGTGCAGCGCTGAGGCCTCGTGCATAAAGTGGTCAGGTGATTGTAACCCCCGCGCTGGGAGCACTTTAGGGGCCGGGCCTTGAAGGGACGAACCCGGAACTGCAGTCCGGCAATCTGGACTCGGTCCGGAGGGGCTGCGCCAAAACGGATGTTAACGGCGCCACCGCGGCGCCGGATACTCAGGATGTCGACGGAGGCCTCTATGGTGTCCGCGATGTCCTTGTCCGGAACCGCCGGGTCCACGCCGAGGATGGTCCCGATGTGGCCATCAGGGCGGGAAGTCTCGAAAGCCCTGACCGGAGTGGAGAGGAGTAACCACAGCCACATGACACCGGCCAAGGACTCCTCGCTGGAGGCGTCGGCAGCAATGATGTTGCGCTGCCGATTGATCCGCACCTCCAGGGCTCCGGGAAAGGAGCACAGGAGAAGCTATAATCTTCCTTCACCACGTCCAGGAGAGAAAGAGACCTCTGGAGGGGCTGGAAGAGCACCGTGGAATACCTGGAGCGTCTCCAAGCCGCTGTGCTCCTGGCCTTGCGTTGGACCAGGATCCAATCCCTTCCACCAAGATGATTCTGGCTACCTGCTTCCTGAGAGGAGAGGTGAGGGGGGGCAGGCTCCTTATTTATCTCCGCAGCATCTTGGCTGGAGGCAGGAAGGAGAGAGTCCGTAGGGTGGGGCCTCGGACGGGGGTGCAGCACTGCAAATCTCAGCACCGAGCTGCTGTCTGGCCGCCACGAACAGCGACTCCAGGGCCCGGGAGCGTTCTCCGCAGGAATCAGGAGGTGGGCCCTCCGGGGCAGTAGCGACCGCATCCTGCTCCACGTGGGCGGGGGGGTCGCCTGCAAGAGAACTGGTGAGCTGAGAGTCTACACTTGTAGGGCTAACCAAGTCTTCGGGGCTCCCTGCGGAGGCGACAGCCGTCTCCTTGGCCTGAAGCTTGGGGCGGCGGTGTCTCCTCGGCTGGCGCCTGGGACCCGAGAGTTGGTCGGGGTGTTCCTTCAGATATTGGGCCCGTAGGCGCGTGACGACCGGCGAGGGGGAAGGGGAGCGCTGGGGCGGTGAGAGCCTGGAGCAAGCGGGGCCATTTACGATGGTGTCAGCCTGGCTGCCGGTTGGTGGAGGAGGGGTCTTGGGCGGACCCAGGAAGAGTGGCGGTGCCAGAGCATGCTGGCTCTTGTTGTACTCCTCCAGGAGGAGTCCCGACAGCAGGCGTAAGTGGTGAAGGAAGAATTCAGGCCCACATGGCAGACTGGCGGACCGCTGGTGGCAGGACGGGCGCCTCGGACGGGTCGTGTGCCCGGTGTCCGGGTGATGGTTCGCAGAGTCGTCCCCCATGGTGTAATATGACTCCCCTTTGAGTTCGAAAACGAGAGGCACGGGAATAAAAAAAAAGGGGGGGGGAGAAGTGCGCTGGAGAACACGAGAAAAGGAATAAACACAGTGACAAAAGGAAGGAGGAATAAGCCGGGCGGTTAAGAATGCGCAAAAGGGGACGCGGGAAAACAAAAGACTGCAATGAGAGTAAAAACCGGTCAAGAAATGCAGACGAAAAAATGCTGGAAAGCAAGACAAGACAATGAGAAAGTGGAGGAAGAAAACCTTTTTTTATAAATTGTGCAAAGAATTCGGTGAACGACCCTGCATATGTGATAACCAGGGGCCACTGGCCGGGCCATGCGGGTGGCTGCCAGGCCAAAGGTACCGTTGTCAACATTTTCATTATCAGCCCCGAGTCTGTCGGATGATCAGAGTGTAGAATAAAACACGTAGAAATTATGCTAGTAAGGCTGTTGAAATCCCAAGTTATATATATGTCTTCTTTGCCGGAACGAAGTCCGATTTCAGATCAGTGAGGTTTCACAGAATTGGCTGCAGCGCAAAAAAAAAGCATTTGCACAATTTTACTGTCAAATCAAAGCCTGTTGGCAGCGTTGGCGTGGAAATTTTTTATTCATGATTTGAGTACTTCAGTACACTCATATCTTCTTTCTATATTCTATTTTCTCTTTAACTGCGGTATAGGAAGGTGGTGCCGCAATGTGGTTGGTAAAGGCGACCACTGTAGTCTTACCGTGAAAATAAAGCAGCACTTTAACCACCTTGGTCTGAATCATCGCTCGGTCCGCCTTGCACTCTACGACGTGATAAAAAAGAAAAAGTTGTACTGTTCTCTAAATATTATCAGCATCTCTTGGTTTATTTCTGTCCTTGGTAAGACCTGTGACCGCGTAATTGCGCACCTGATTTTTTATGAACCAAGTTGCTAGCAGACATGATAGGTAATTGGCACTTGGCGTTTGTGTAGGCGCACACGTGCAAGCAAAAAAATCGCGGGCGGTTTCGCTTGGGGTTAACCATGAATTTTCGTGCGCTAGCACCGTTAGTCCTGTTTCGCATCGTTTATGTTGACTTTCTATGCTGCTGCTTGGATTGAACGTGCTTACTTTGGTTGATATGTCATATGATGTAAATTTGCGTGTTATTGCATCATTTTAGAGATGTAGTGCGGCAGAATCGATTCCCTACATTCACAGATACCTGGGAGTCCCGATTTCGCTCCAGGCTCACAGGTGCAGCGGTTAAGCTACGCGCCACTGCCCTGCGTTGGCAGGTGCTGCCATCGGTGGGGCTTGTGAGACCTGTGTTGTTCCTGAGGAATCTCTCGCGACTAATCATTAAATTGAACTGCCACGGTGGGCAGTTTGCTCACAATCCGATCGGCAGCTTGTGATGACGTCGCAACGTCACGTGACCAAGGTTGACTACGTGCTTCGGACAGAAAACACTTCTCCGCGGACGGGAAGCACTAGCACTAAAATGGCAAACACAGGAGGAGCCTTTCACTCCAGGCTCCGGGAGTCAGTGATTACTATTATTCAGCCCAAATGCTCCATTTTAGCGAGCCGTTTGATTTTCGAGTGGCCCCAATAAACTTTTATTTTAAGCGACCGCATAAGAGCCTCACTACAGCGGAAAGCCGGCACCGCACGGGAGGAGACACTAAAGAAATATAAAATTTTAAAGCTGGGGGAGCGAGATCCGAACTCGCGGTGGCACTAAAAATTGAGCTCCGCTGGCCGCTACTTCAGACCACTACGCCGTCGCCACAGCTTTTGTTTTTAACTATGATATTAAAAAGATTGAAAATGTATCCTATTTACATTAAGTAAATAATTTACAAAGCTTTTAGGATATGCCACAAAACACATCGCAAAAAGACAGCAACACAGCAGTAGACGCGAGACATCCTGCATCTTTGCAAACAAACGAGGTGGCGCTGCAGTCGCTAGTGGGCTCGCGGTAGGCAAAAGGCCAGGGAGTGGCGTAGCAGAGAGGTGCTGAGCGCGGGTTTCCAAGGCTTGTAGGCGCGTTTTCAGTTTCTGCGAATCACAGCAGTGGTTGATGCTTTCAACTTAGTAATTTCTCGAAGAACACGATCTCGCGTTGGCCACGTCCGGCGTATTCAGGGAAATAGTTCGCCACTGTCTATTGTATATATGGTTATTAGCAAGCAGACAGCGTTTCTGCAGTTGATTTCTACGATAGGCATTGAATAAAGCAACAAGTTTTTGACACTCTGCACTTGCCGGAATGATTTTACTTCGGCACAGTAGTGAGGGGAAGTGCTGACGCTGTTTCGGCGGAGCAGATCGACGTGCGCTCACCGTCTGTTGACACACGTGTCGCGCTGTGCGAAATGTGGGGACAGCGTCGTGTCCCAAATCGCCTCTGTCTCGCTTAAGCGCTGTTTCTAGCCGCAGGATCACGCACCGGCCAGGCCGACTTCTCCCCTTGTTAAACTGGCCGATTTGGTGAAAATTTTTTTCATTTCTGGACTTATTTATTTCCTAGCCCTGGGGTCTTCTGTGTCGGGACGAAAAATTATAGCAACATGCATATTCAGTAGAAATTTATAAATTACACTTTTTAAATGTGTAGTCGTCAAAAATTGTGAGGTAATTTTATTTATTTCTTTGAGGTTTTCTTTGATTTCAGTGCCGCATTTCTGTGACCAAAGCGAAAGCGAAGAGGCGCCATAAACGAGAGAATAAACTTTAACGTTCGTTTTCTTATCTTCACATTTCCTGCGATTGGCATCACTCGCACCTTCGTAATTTTGTAACGCATGAAAATAGGATGATTCTATTTGTCGCAAACGATTCCTGAGACATTGAGGAGTGTAAAAAATCTGTCGATTTTTCCTACACGTGCAGTGCTATGTTAGGTATTTTTCTAAGAAACGTTTTCATGTAACTATGCATGCATAAGTACTGAGCGTCTAAAAAAAAGTACTAATAGCGTCATCATACAGAACAAGGCTTTGTAAACAAGCTGGCATAATAAAATTTGCGCACTTTCTACTCAATCATTTAATACCTTGGGGCGACTTGACGAGGGTGTTAATATTAATTACACAAGAACTGCGCCAGCTAGGCACAGCTAAAAATAAAACTCAATACTGAAACTGGCGTAGCAATTTCATATTTGCGCTGCGGCTGCTTCTTTCCAAACAATCTTCACGAGCGTGTACTACCTCATGTAACATGACACATGCATGGTGCAATAAAAAAGCATGCGGCTTTTAGCACGCTTAAGGTTAATATACGGTACGCACGCCAACGATACTGCGCAGAATTGACACAACTTACCAGGCTTCTTTCTACTCAAATCAAATAATTAGGTCGGTCATATTAATAAACAGTTTAAAGTAAATATTAAATGCCATAAAACGCGCCATTAAAACATGTTGTGCTGTTAACCGAAGAACGCATTCCTTGGGGACGAGAGAAACTGCCGGCGCACCGGCTCAAGTTGATAAATACGTGTGCAGCTATATATGTGTTTCTTTTCAATGCGCAGTTATAAGCGTACTATGCTGATGTTCAGATGAATGAACTCAGTAACTTACTTGCTATTAAGTGCATTGAGTGGCAGTGCCGATCGACTCCCAGACCTCGCGCTTTACTACCGCGGCCCATTCCCTGTTAGCCGGCACCCTAAGTCGGCATTTATCTGCGAGAAACCTATCGAGGGTAACTTAAATTTCCTTTTATTCTACTACGCGGATCCAACAGTGACGCAGCTGGTCAATACATGCTGCTTCCGCAGTGCGCACGCATGATGCAGCCGCCGATAGCTGCAGTAGCTGCAGCAGGCACGGGCAGGCGGAGCCTGTTTTGCCTACCATGCGAAAGTCGCTGCTGACATCAGCGCCACCGCATCTTTGTGACGTCGCGGGGTGAAGCAGGCCTATAGGCGGAGCGCATCACCAAAAAGGATTGCCATTCCGGTTTTAAGTCGGTCGGTTCATACACTTCACTAATTTGAACAATCAGTCGGGAGAAATAACATCCTGCCTGTACGAATTGCCAAGCTCTCGTGCTTCTTCCTCTTCTACCTCTTAAAACATGGCACATGCCCACATGGGAGGATTCGCCAAGGTGTAGTGTCATAAAGGAGGAAATTTCCATGGAAGATTACGACCAAATTTTAGCACCAAGCGTGAATTTTGAAAAATGTATCAGTAAAAAACGACAAAAGAATGTTTAAAGTAAAATAACAGACATCATTTTGGTGGAAAAAAGCGCTCGAAAATTTTTTTAAAGAGTTAGCAAATCACCCTAAAAGTTGAAACAATGTAATCCTAGAGAATCCCACAAATTGAATCCAAAGCAAATCCTTTGGCGCTCATATCGAACGATAATAACACTGGCAGAGATAACGGGAGCCGTAACCTGGAGAGAGCGCCCTCCAGGTAAATTTTTCTCTGAAGTGCGAACTTGTGACAGGAGAGGAGAAAATTGTCTACAGATTCAACTTCCCCTCATACGTCACATAGGTTTATCGGTGTCCACCCACATCTGCTTAGATATAAATTCAAACTCAGAATCCTGCACCGCAACCGCGTCATTAATACCTCACACAGCCTGGTTTCACACAAAGGAGACGACGGGCAAATAGAAAGGAAACTCCAGAAGGCAGCAGACACTGTGGTAGAGTATGCAGCACAAAGAGGACTGGCATGTTCACCAGAGAAATCTGAGCTTCTGGTATACAACCCAAAAAGAAACAGGCTCAAGCAGGGTGAGGACTTTAAAATCACTGTGGAAGGAAAACTGGTGCCTAAGGTAGATATGATCAGGATTCTGGGCCTATTCTTACAAAGTAACGGCTACAATGATGAAACCCTAAAAAGATTGGACAAGTTTGCGACGCAAGTCACGGGAATTTTCAGAAGGATATCGCTTAGAGGTAGAGGCCTCAAAGAGAAGAGCCTAATGAAACTAGTACAGGCATATATACTAAGTAGGATCAGCTACGCGACCCCCTTCCTCAAGATAGGGGCAACAGAAAAAAGGCAGCTTGATGCCATAATCAAGAAAAGCTATAAGAAGGCGCTGGGCTTGCCAATAAGCACCTCAAACGAAAGGCTACTAAATATGGGGCTTCACAACAACTGGAGTGAGATAGCTGAAGCGGTAAGATTAGCGCAGCTAGACAGGCTCAGCAGGACGAGCACCGGCAGAGCTATACTAGAAGCGGTCGACAGGCAAACCGACAGGGGGATGCAAAAGAAACAAGACATTCCAAAATGTGCTAGGGAAAAGATCAGAGTAGACCCACTGCCCAAAAATATGCACCCAGAATTCAACAAGGAAAGAAGGGAAAAGAGGGCAGAAGCCATGGCCAGAGGACTGGACAGTCTAGATAAGAAAGCAGTGGCATACACAGATGCAGCAAGTGGGAAGCTAGGAGCAGCCGTGGCCTCAGTGGTCAACGGAAAGGGGGAACCTGAGATAGCAGCATCCATTCGAAGCCGCAACCCGGAAACGGCGGAAGAAGTCGCAATAGCGCTCGCATGCGTAGGAACGCAGGCCAAAATTATAGCTAGTAACAGCAAAACTGCAGTCTACAATTATGGCAGAGGGAGGATTGCCTTAGAAGCAGCACAAATTCTAAAAAAGAAGGAAATTGGGAGAGACGTACGCATCGTGTGGGTACCAGCTCACGCATCCATCCCTGGAAACGAGGCGGCAAACACCCTGGCTCGAGACCTCTACTTCCGAGCCAGGGGAGAGCCGCCCGACTGCAAGGACCTGGATGAAAGACTGATCAGCTATGCAGAAATAATAGAGAGCTATAGAAGTCAAAGGAGGATTTTCCCTCCGCCGGACAAAACACTAGGGAATAAAGAAGCTACAACATGGCGTAGACTACAAGCTGGGAACTTCATAAACCCGGTGTGGGCATCACACGTATTTAGGGAAAAGGAAATAGAGGAAAAATGCAAAAAATGTGAGAATAGGGGGACCCTAGATCACATCATTTGGGAATGTACACACTCCCCAGGGATTAAAGAAGGAATAAATAGCAAGGAAGCCTGGGAAACCCTTCTGCAAAGCGCGGACCCCGCCGTGCAGAAAAAAGTCATTCACCTGGCACTGGAGGCCGCAAGAGACCAAGAAATCTATGCCTGCCTTTAGATGCGAGGCTCCCGGCCCCCACCCCTAGGCCTGCGTGCCAGAGATGGGGAGTAGGGGAGCCTCTTCTCTGGTGGAAATAAAGGTTTTTGGAATGGAATGGAATTCACACAAACGGAAGTTCCAATTATATGCTAAGTGTTGATAATCACTGGTATTTAGCAAAGGATCACGTAACCTGGAACCTTGTTGGAACGGCTGAATTCTGGAAATCGCCATCAAGCTGAAATTCAGGACGGGATGTGTCACTGACCCGTCAAGAGCCGACCTTGCTAAGTACCCAAGGGCCAGCATGGCCAGGGACCCAGACAAAACGGACTTCCTTCAAAGTGCATGGGACAAAAAATCGCAACAAACGGCTTAAAAACATTTTTTGTGAAGTTTCAAAGGAGACTAAAACTGACAATCAGCGATGATAATAACTTGAGACACATGACATGGAATTTTGTGCAAGGCCATTCCAAGAGCCAAAAATTTCGCAAAGAATATAGGAATATAATCTGAGATGCTGACAGAAAAGCTCCATGTTAAATCCTGCAAAAAGATGTCAACTGAAGCTTTTTGGCAGCTGACGGAGACATCAGTAGAAAGCACCGCATGATTGGGAGTATTCTTCTGTATGATCTCGTGCTGTGCTTGCAATGTCGTCGTCTTCTTCACGTAGCCGCGTGCACGAGAGTTGTCGTTGAAAGTTCCAGTCTCTCACGCTGTAGAAATAAACATACGCTCGCCAAAAGTTTCGACGAAAAAAAAAACGACGTTTCGGGGCTCCGTACGGGTCCCTTGATCACATAGAGCGCCGCATGGAAGGACGGTGGCTTAAGTGCGGTTAAAAATGCGGAATGTCCGATTGTAGATCTCTGGAAGATTTCCACGTGTCCTGTTAAGAGCATTGATCACGCTTAAGAGCACGCTGTAGTTTCAAAGCGTGGTCTTCATCAGCTTCCACCCGTGCGCGTAGTAGCGTCATCAGACGAGCATGTAGCAAACCGCACGAATTGGCGGAAGATTTGAAGCAGTGAAATTCAAAAGACACTGTTCAATAGCGATGTCATCTGGTAATGGTAATTAAGCGACCTACACAATCTCTTTGTTCTGAGTACATTTTCTGTGCTTAGCACTTATTGTGATTGTCGTAGTAAACGCTACTGAATTGTTTTCTAAATACTCTAGGCGTACATTAGTTTTTATACTGTCACGGATCTCCCCGGAGAACACTCGGACCGAAAGAATGGACTAGGCGACAGGTGTACCCACACAGACGCACATTTAATACAACCTGCGTGACACACACACTAGCACACAAAAATAACAAAACTAACACAGAACACAGACTATAAATACCCACGAACCGGGAACACTACTACCAGCGTCTACTAATAGCGTTCTACTGTTAGTGGTCGGCGTTCGTGCTCACGGTTGATTCGGTGCGGATGCGGCGTTGTATGGGTCCAGTAGCCGGCGTCGAGGCGGCGTTCGACGTGTTTGGGCTGGCGTCGCTGGCAGCGTCGTATAAGCTTCCGGTACAAGCGCCCGTGGAGGTGGTTACGGTGTTGTTGGAGTTGGGGGCACCACCAGGATGGCTGGCAACAGCGCTGGAGACACCCCTGGCCGTAGCAGGTGGTAGCGTCCTCAGTTAACTCCCCGCAACGGGCTCAGGAACGGCAGGAAGTCCACGATGCGAATCCATAGAACGCGAGCTCACCGGAGCAGTAGCCGGCGTCGCACTCTTCCAGCCGAAGCGTCCATGACACGCCGGAGACTCCGCTTTTCTGTTCCGCTCTCACTCGCCCTTTCATAGCCTTCGCGTTAGTACACGTAAGCCTTGACGTCTTCTTCTCCTTCTTCTCTTCTTCCCCAATCATCTCTCTCCACCTCACCGAATGCTTCTTCTTCTTCTTTATTCTTCAGTTAATCCACGTCGTCTTCTTCACTCCTCTTTTCTTCATAATTTTATATTAGACTCCTTAATACATGTGTCAAGGGCCCCCTCTCTCAAGAGCTTTTCCAAAAAACTGCTCACGTCATATTCATCTTCAAGCCATCCAGCCAACCGACTATCTTCTGTGGTGATTCTGGACCCAGCACACTACACACCACAGATGTGTAGCACACACCAAGAGCACACCACTAACATAGCACACCAAACTGCGTTGTCAGAACACTAACACACCACTGCCGTTGTCCGTACAGAGTCCTTAATAAATATGTTTGTGTCCACAACACACTCCCTTGTATACTCACAGAACACCAACAACAACAACACCACCAAGATAAATCCCAAAGATACATTAACACAGCAACAACAAGTTACATCCCGGAGATACCTAGTGCTGTTCAGTTGGCTCTACTCATGAAGTCCGCTCCAACGTTATCTCTGCCTTTAATATATTCTACCTTAAATGAGTATTCCTGCAAAGCCAAACTCCATCTCATGACTTTGCTATTGCTCATTTTGGCCTTGGTTAAGTATTCAAGTGGCTGATCTGTTTGAATCCTGCAATGTCTCCCATAAAGATAAATGTTGAATTGCTTTACCACCCACACCACCGCCAAACATTCCTTTTCAACAGTGTAGTAGTTGCGTTCACTGGCCGATAATCTCTTGCTTGCAAAAAGTACCGGATTTAGGACGCGATTCTCTTCTTGCAAGAGTACGGCTCCTAAACCTCGGTCCGATGCATCAGTGCGAAGCACTAACTCTTTGTCCAGATTCAGAGCAAGCAGAACGGGTGGTTTTGCCGTATGCTCTTTTGACATCACGAATGCATTTTCATGTTCAGCAGTCCAATTCAGCGTATTGCTTGCCCCCTTCTTAGTGAGTTCGACAAGCGGGTTGGCTATGTGGGCATAATCGCGAATAAAGTCCCTGTAGTATCCCGTTAAACCCAGGAACGACTGTGCCTCTTTCTTGGTCGTCGGTGTCTGGGCCTGCTGTATTTTGTCCAAGATGTCGTCTTTCGTCGCGATGCGGCCCATCCCCAGCTTGTGTCCGAGAAAAGTAATGGCTTCAAGCCCACCTCAGATTTTGCCGGTTTTATGGTCAACCTGGCTTGCTGAATTCTATCAAATAGTTTCTCCAGCGTAATTACATGCTCTTCCCACGTATTTGTTGCCACAACGATATCATCAATATAGTGTTCTACATTTTGGAGCCCATCCAAAACCTTCCTCATCAGCTTCGTGAATACTGCAGATGCTGTCTTGAAACCAAAAGGCATGAATTTAAACTGGACTAAACCTACTGAGCACGAAAAGGCAGTCTTCGCTTTAGACGAATCTTCTATTGGTATTTGCCAATACCCTTTAGCTAAGTCAGATTTAGAAAAAAAAACTTTTGTGAGCCACCTTAGCGAACACCACGTCCGCTCTTGGTATGGGTCCTGCATCGGGTACTATGATGTCATTTAGCCGACGAAACCGGCACACAGTCGGTTAGTATCATCGGGGTTTTTGACTACCACGAGAGGCGCATTGTATGCTGACCCCGACCTCTCAATCACACCAAGTTCCAACAAATCCCGCACCTATTTTCAATTGGTTCTTGAACGGCTGAAGGTAGTGGCTATTGCTTCACGCTGATTGTTCAATCTGTAGAGAGATCTAGTTTGCAACATATGACAAATGTTTTGCCCGGCGCATCCAAAAACACAACCCCTTTGCTTTGGAGTAAGGCCTTTATCTGTGAACTTTGGTCTTCATTCAAATTGGGGTTTATTAGCACCTTATCCCATCCTACAATTTTCTTCCCACTGCACGTGGGCACCTCGACAACATCTTCTGTCTCTTCGGCTACTACCGAGCATGCTACCTTAGGGGCGCACTGTAGGGGAAGTCTTTGTTGGTACTTTTTTAACATGTTTGCATAGAAAACCTTCTTGGTGTCATTTATCAATAACTCATAATCCTTGTCATTTTCCTTCTGCGTTACAAGGTAAGGGCCCTTCCATTGCATCAGAAACTTATTATGATCCGATGTAGCAGGATGAGAACCTTGTCGCCCGGATTCAGATTCCTGTGAGTGGATTTCTTGTCATAGTAGTTCCTATAGCGTTAGCGCACCCTTTCCAGGCATTGATGTGCAAGCCTGCATGTTTCTCCAACTTGTCCCGCAACTCAAGAACTTATGTGT
Source organism: Amblyomma americanum (assembly GCF_052857255.1). Taxonomy (NCBI): domain Eukaryota; kingdom Metazoa; phylum Arthropoda; class Arachnida; order Ixodida; family Ixodidae; genus Amblyomma; species Amblyomma americanum. The sequence continues at coordinate 149,822,919 of NC_135503.1, forward strand.
GTGATGACTTGATATCTGATGCAATCTCTTTATTAGCCCACAGCTCCTTGAGTATTGCAAGTGGACTTCTAACGGTTCTCCCATATAACATCTCGAAAAGCGAGAAACCAAGACTCGTTTGCGGTACTTCGCAGTAAGCGAACAACAGAGCTGGGAGATATCTATCCCAATCAGTAGGCTTCTCGTAGCACATTTCCTTCATCTTATTTTTGAGAGTGCCGTTGAACAGCTCTAGAAGCCCGTTACACATGGCATGGTAAGGCGTCGTCAGTTACTGTTTTACTAACAAAAGGCGGTTAACCTCCTTCATTAGATCCGATGTGAAGTTCGAGCCCCGGTCACTCAGAACTTCCTTTGGGAACCCATAACGCGAAAACATTTCCACAAGAACCTCCGCCACTTGGATACAGTCAATAGTTCTCCGTGGAATAGCGTCAGGATAACGAGTGGCCACGTCAACTAGAGTAAGCACTTATCTATTGCCTTTGGCGGATACTGGAGAGATTGCCCCCACAATGTCAATAGCCACTCGCTGAAACGGTAGGTCGATGGCTGGCATATTGCACAGAGGTACAGGACCAACTCTTCACTTCGGAACTGTGCGCTGGCACACGTCACATGAGTGAACAAAGAACTCAGAGATCCTAGACACCGTTTTTTGAACACCCTGGTGCCCGGCCATAATGGTGTCATGTCCTTAGCGTAGCACGGTCTCTCGCATATCTCTCGGTAACACGAACTGTTGGACGAGCCTTCCTGTACTAAATAAGCATTCCCTGTGCAGAAGACCATTTACCAATTGATATTCGAATGACGTACGATTCTTCTTTCTTTTCACTTTCTCCCCGACTCTTTCGAACAGGTCTTCAAGCTCCGGTCTTCCTTTTGCCTAATTGCAATTTCGTCCGGTGTTACGCTCAGGTACATCATAACAGGAGTAGAGAGCGGACGATGCGTTGCTCGGGCTGCCACTTGAGCTCTTGTCTCCACTGCCGACGAGAAACTGACTGCACCCGTCTGATCTGTCGCGGGCCTTTCCTCCTTTGGATGTTCTTCAACGTCGAGCATCCTCCACTCGGGATCGGGGTCTTCGACACTTCTTGCACCCGTAATGTTTCCCAAGATGAGATCGTAAATGGGTTGGTCTACGCATTTTGCCACAACCTGTCCAGTATAATATGGCGTGGACACTAGAATCCTTGCTTCAGGAAGGTACCTCACTGTGCTATCTACAAGAGTGACGGCCGACGCTTCCCCTGTAAGATCCTCGTCCTTCACCAGGCTTCTCCGAACCAAAACTTTGTTGGCTCCGCTGTCTCTAAGCACCAATATAGGACGGTCCCCAATTTGCCCAACCACCACCGTCATTGTTGTTTTCGACTTGGGTGTTCCACTCACTGCCTCATTTTAATGCGGCGTTTGCTCTCCTTTCAGGTGTAGAACTTCAGGTGGCGTGACAAGTTCTACCCTAGAGTCGACAATGCATGCAGCTCAGTCCTGCATTCTGGATCGGCACTCATCCAGAGTATGACTTTTCCTCTTACAACCTAGACACACAACCTGTGTTTTTTGGGCAGCGCTACTAGTCCGACAGTGAACTGCACGGTGTCCCACCTTGCCGCAGAGAAAACACCTTACTGGCGCCTCAGATGCACCGCCAAATGCTCTTGATTTTGCCGCATCTGTCTCTAGGACCTTTTGGGTTTCCTCCTTTGCTTTATTTAAATTTCTTAGCCATTGAGCCTCGAGGAATTGGTCTGCAGTGTCAGCGAACTCTTCCAACGAACACAACTTTCTTTCCTTCAGGAATAGCGCCAGCTTTGAGCTGCAACACGCTAAAAATTGCTCTGTGACCAGCTTGTCACGCACACCTTCAAAACTCGTTTCTGTGTTTGACATATCAAGCCACCTATCAAAATAGTTGGTCAGCCTGCAGGAGAACTGCTTCGCGGTTTCCGAATCCTCAGGTTTCGCGGTGCGAAATCTCTCACGAAAACCCTCTGCCGTAAGCCTGAATCTTTGGAGGAGTGCCTTTTTGACTTTATCGTAGTCCATGGAATCAGCAGCAGGCATCCTTCCAAACACATTCAGCGCCTATCCCACTAAACCCATGATCAATGCCGTGGCCCATTCACTACGCTCCCAGCCTTGCCCCAAAGCTTCCCGCTCGAATCGTTTCAGATATGCGTCCAGATCATCTCTTTTGTCATCGAAGGGAACCATCTGCTTCCTTGGACAATTTCTGGCCGGTCTAGGAGATCCTCTACCCGCTAAGGAACGCTGATCACTGTCTGTGATGTCCTCATATCCTCCCGCGACATGTGCCTGTTTCCATAAAAGAAACTCCTTCTCCCGTTCTATCCTTCTTTTCTCCTGTTCTTCTGCCTCGCGAGCTCTTCTAGCTTCTCGCTCTTCTGCCTTGCGAGCTCTTCTATCCTCACGCTCTTCTGCTTCGCGACCTCTTATCTGCTTCGCAAGCTCTCTCAATCTGCTTCGCGAGCTCTCTCAATCTGCTTCGCGAGCGTATGCGCGTGCTTGCGCCCTTTCCTCTCTCTGCCTATCTGGCTCCTCTTTCTGCTGGTCGCAGAGACGCATCGCCTCTTCCTAGCTTAACCCAAGCTTGAGCGCCAGTTCTAACGTTCTTGCCAAATCCATACTTTCCGCCGTCGAGAGATCGGAAAAATCTGAGACAAAGCAAAACAGAAACAAGGAAATGAATCCTGGCACAGGCTCGCCGCTTAATTTTTTCGCGGACCTCCCCGAAGAACACTCGGACCGAAATAATGGACTAGGCGACAGGTGTACCCACACAGACGCACATTTAATACAACCTGCGTGACACACACACTAGCACACAAAACTAACAAAACTGACACAAAACACAGATTATAAATGCCCACGACGCGGGAACGCTACTACCAGCGTCTACTACTAGCGTTCTACTCTTAGTGGTCGGCGTTCGTGCTCACGGTTGATTCGGTGCGGATGCGGCTTTGTATGGGTCCAGTAGCCGGCGTCGAGGCGGCGATCGACGTGCTTGGGCTGGCGTCGCTGGCGGCGTTGCTGGCTGCGTCGTATAAGCTCCCGGTACAAGCGCCCGTAGAGGTGATGCCGGAGTTGTTGGCATTGGGGGCACCACCCGGATGGCTGGCAAAAGCGCTGGAGACAGCCCTGGCCGTAGCAGGTGGTATCGTCCTCAGTTAACTCCCTGGAACGGGCTCAGGAACGGCAGGAAGTCCACGATGCGAAACCGTAGAACGCGAGCTCACCGGAGCAGTAGCCGGCGTCGCTCTCTTCCAGCCGAAACGTCCCTGACCTGCCGGAGCCTCCGCTTCTCTTTTCTTCCGCCCCGTGCCTCGCTCTCCATCGCCCTTTTATAGCCTTGGCGTTAGCCCACGTAAGCCTTGTCGTCTTCTGCTTGTTCTTCTCTTTTCCCCCAATCATCTCTCTCCACCTTACCGAATGCGTCTTCTTCTTCTTTATTCTTCGGTTAATCCATGTCGTCTTCTTCACACCTCTTTCCTTCATAATTTTATTTTAGACGCCTTATTATATGTGACATATACACAGACACAAAAATGCGCTTACTGATTTTAGCAGTCCATTTTAGAACAGTGGGCATGGCAGCAGCAAACGAGGCAGCATGCTAAGCAGTACTTTTTGCTTTGCTATCCAGGTTATTGATTTCAAATCTTCACATTGGTACAGGAGTCACGATCGCTTTCTAGAAGTGTTGTAGGAGTTACCGAAAAAAGTAACTAAATACGTTACTCGTTACGCTAATAAAAAAAGCAACGCGTTACCATCCTACATTACCTACAAAAAAGGTTACGCTTTATCGTTACCATTACCGAAAAAACGTACCGCACGTTACTTTGACGTTACCTCATGGCCATTAATTTTAATTAGTCTTGGCCTTAAGAACTTACAATAACAAGTTTATAAAGCTCACATTTCACATAAAGCTTCTAGCCTAAACAAGAATTTACGCGAAATCTTGATTTAACGAGAATAGTTTGCACAAATGCGCAGGAGCTTAGCAATGTTATATTGGCTTAAAGTTGCCTGTAGAGTCGCATGTGATGGCTTCTAACTGCGGCACATGGCGAAGCCACTAAACACGAAATGATATTTCGCCATCAATTCTAACTTCACAAAGAAAACATCGCTGAACTCTCAACAAACTTCAGGTAGTTCTGGAAAATGTGATGTTCCAAAATGCTCCGCATGCTTCAACTCTTTAGAGAGTTGTGTGTGAGTGGTTTGGGAAGGGGAGGTAAGTGAAGGCAAGTGTTGGAATGCGTGTGCATGCACGCGTTTCGTGCTTTATAGCTACTCTTCATTTTTAGTTGGGTGCATTGTCAAGGGCAGGTGTTTTCTGGCATGCATGGGAGCCGCGACAAGAGTCTTCGAGAGCAGCTGTACATTTTGTTTATTTACAACGTCACTTTAGGTCCTCTGCGCTTTTTTTTTCTAAAAATTGGGCGGAGTGTGTTACAATTCTAACAAAAAGTAACCAGTAACGAGACACCTCACGTTACCGAAAAATGTTAACGTAAGTACGTTACCTATTACAGTTCCGAAATGGTAACGAGTAGGTTACTAAGTTGCCAAAAAAAGTAACGCGTTACCGGTAATGCCGTTACTTGTAACGCGTTGCCGCCATCACTGCTTTGTAGTGCTGCTGCCCTGCCCACTGTGGGTTCAGCATTACCCCTTCTAGCGAGATTGCATCACCAAAACATCTGTTGTCTTGTATCTGTGTTGAAACACATCCTGGCCTGAATGAAAAACAAATGCTATCGGAATTGCTGGAAGGCAAGAGCAAGATTGATTCAACAATGGAACAATGAGGGGCCTGCAGGCGTCTCAAAACATAACTGAAAACAAACTTTCCGCTTTCACTCAGCGAATTGATAATATTGAGAAACAGGTTTCTGGAATAAATGTCTTAGCCGTGAAGGTAAAATGCATGGAATTGCCAATATCGGAACTTCAGGAGCAGCATAGTATAGTTACGAACCAGACAGACGATTTAAAAAACAGAGGCAGGAGAAATAACCTGATCACGTACTGAATAAAACAGCTTAGCGTGGAGACAGCGAGGAAGTGGAAAAGGAAGTAAGTGATGGTGTTTTTTTTTTCTGGAACAAGGTTTAACAATGAGTGGTGTCGAAAGATGCACCTGGGGTAAAACGAAAATGAATAAGGCGCGACCAGCCGTTTTGAAACTCCCCAGCTTCAGTGAAAAAAATTTGAATATTACTACTTGTATCATGCTATTAACTCAAAAACACCAAAATCAGCTTAAAATCCAAACTCCAAAAAGGTCAAATTCATTAGCTGACGACTTTTCTACACGAGTTAGGGAAATACAGAAACAACAGTGGAAAAGCTCTGAAGAAGAAAGGAAAGAGGGAGCCAAGCTATAGAGCTAATCTATGATAAGGTAACCGTTAATAGTGTACTCTATGGTTGGGATGAAAAAACAGCTCCTCTCTTTAGGCTTAGAAAGAAACCAAACTGACTCCAGACTAAGAGATCTCAGACCATGAAAATACTAAATGTTAATTGCAGAAGTGTGATAAACATGACATCTGTGTTGGAGGCTCTTCTGCTTTTGCAAGACACTGAAATAGCGGGTTTGACAGAAAGTTGGCTTAACAATATAGTGTTAGACTTTTAGTTCGTTACTGCTGGCTAGAATTCGTACCGAAAGGATCGTGATGGTACAGATGGAGATGTCAGTATGCGGCTTAAATCATCCCATCGAATTTTACCAATGCCTGATCTACCCAATGTAGAGTGCATTTTTTGCACAATGTACTATGGAAACGTTATATTAATTATTGGAGCAGTGTACAGCACCCCCCCCCCCCCAACTCTACCGTTGCCGTATTATAGGAACTGAAACGATATTTGCGCACGACTGTTAAACCCAATAATCGTATTATACTATCAGGATATTTCAATTTGCCTGAAATAAATTGCTCAGATTTTTCACCTAAAAAGCATGACCCCCAAGGTGAAGCTATGTTGAGCAATGCTTTTGCCTTCGACTCATTGCAGATTGTAGAGGAAAATACCATATTTCAGGGCAATTGTTAATGAATGCTTGACCTCTTTTTGTTCGCGGATAGATTACTGCCAAAACAAATAGCCAGATAGTAGATAGAATATCGGACCACAAAGCTGTGCTGCTCACTACTGCGCACACCGCTTTAGATAACAAACCTAAATATCTATCATATCGAAACTTTTCTCTAGATACATCATAAGTATCTCGCACTCTTGACCACTGATGACTGACTTCCCTTGGACTAAGCATATTGACTACGTCATGGCTAATGTTAATCGCAAGTTGTTCTTTCTGAGGAGAGCTTTGAGACTCTACTTCTTCTGTCCGACTGCTCGCATACAAAAACACAATTCTGCCGGTACTAGACTATGCATGCGTTTTTTGGGTCACCTTCACTAATACTGACACTAATAAGATAGAAATGGTGCAACGAAAAACAGCTCGCTTCAATTAAAACAGATTTGGACGTACGCCAGTGACAGAACTGCAGAGGTGGGCATTTGACCTCAAAAATTGTGACCTGACCTCAACCTAAAAAAAAATTTGCTGGCCTCACTCAACCTTAAACTTATCAGCTGAGGTTGAGGGCGTCTCGGGAGCCCTCACCTCACTTCTCTTGAGGCCACTGCCGACCTCACTCAACCTCACCTCAACCTTACATTTTGTGGTTGAGGTCGGCTGCTCGACCTCAGAGAACAAAAACAAAAAAGCACCTAAGGCATTTTTCAGGTCACAATCCTGAGAATCCTGTGAGACAGGAAAGCCAAAATGATAATGGTGCCATTGTGATGACTAGGTATTACATTAGAGGCACTAAGCGGTCTGTAATTACTTAAAAGGTGTTATAGACGCTGTTTATGTGCACGCAATAGGAGAAGCTTATAATCTGGGAAGGACCCTCGGAGAGTTTATGGGCTGCGGACAGGGGTGTCCCTTACGCGGTTACCACCAGCACGTCGGAGAGAACTCTTTCCATGAAGTTTGCTTCACTAATTGTAAGCTTATCAGTGTCAATATTCGTCATCGGCTTCGCGTATACTTGTTAGTATTGGAAGCCTCTTGCTCATTCACGCACGAACCGGCAATTGACAAAAACAGACTTTCTACATCATCTACCAGAAATTGGGAGGGCGGGGGGAGGGGAACGTATTCACGATACTTTTCTTAGACGAGAATAGCGAATGTACAGAAACTGATCGTCATTGTGCTTTCCAATGTGACGGCTACGCAGGCGCATATTAGTATATTACGATTTTAGCTCTATCTTGCGTAGCAAGAGCACTCAGCGTAGACGAAAATATTTCCACCCCACAAACGCTCTTTTCAGTCCTCTGTATGCTGCCTTCAAAAACAAGCTGCGACTGTAGTATACCAACAGAGGCTCATTGATTTATGCCTGTGTAGAAGCGAGCGGTTTCTTTTATTAATGCTAAAGCATTAGATGGCTCAGTTTCAAGGTCATATCCACAAAAAAGTGCCCGCAAGAAACGGCACCATATGACGCCGCAAGCTGGCGAGTCATGTGACGAATATGATGACTTCACATCAATAATTAATGCTATAATTAGGCAATGATAAGGCTAATTAGTATTAGTGATGACATCATGTGAGTGTGACGTAATACTAAGCCATGTGACAGCGATGTAACATGAAGTCAAACCTGTTCACGTGACTACGATGTACTGTGATATCATACCATGTCCCCACCCACCCCAACTTAAGGGTCTATATGGATCCCACATTAATTACACATGAGCGCATCGCGCATTACAAAGAGTGCCCACAGCTCGGTCCACATTAATGTCATTCAGATTGTCCAGCAGGTTAATGCGCCAGTTCAGATGTGTTAAATACTGCAACGATCATGCAACGACAGATGCCGTTCACCCTCGAGGTGATGGCGATGGTGATGACGATGATAGTAGTGTATCTTTATAAGCCCGGTGAAGTTGATATACCGTTACCAAATGAAATGTTTCCTGAATATTTATTGAATATTGCACATTTCTAGCAACCGAAGACAATAAATTCTGCGGAAAAACAAGAATAATTGCAACTAACAATTGATGATGTTGATGTTCTTAGGAGGTCAGGACCTTCCCCCGTTTCCGCCACTTCCCTCCAGGTGGCGACGGTAATGGTTTCGAAATCCTGGGAATTCTCCGATGACTCGGTGATCTTGTGGCACTTTACGGGAACGTGATAATTACGTCTTCGAAGACTGTGCCGACTATTCAAATCACACGGGCCAAAACAACTGGCCTAGAGTGGGCAGCGTGGACTAGAGTCACTAAATAAAGACTTAGAGTACCGGCACTCTTTTCTCCTATTGTTCTGTGCCGCCGCCACGATCATTGGTCAGTTTGCATCACGTGATATTTGTTTACACTGCGACGGTTCATGGGGGTTGCCATTTTGTGGCTTATGCGTTTTCAATCGGGCAACTGTGGTAGTCCTAGTGCTGCGACGCTGCGAGTGCTGCCGGTGACCGACTCAGTGACCAGGGATTCCGCGCATCGCAGCATTTCAGCTCCGCACGACGAAAGCATAAACTGAAGGCAACAGCTGTACCGTTTGCATCTGAGCGGCTCCATGCCGTACGGCTACGATCCCCGCCGCAGCGCAGGGTGGCTAACAGCGTTGTTTACAAAATGGCCGGGCCAAAGTTAGCGGCGAGGTCGCTGAAGCGGCAATCTGGCAACAATGATAAACAACAAAATGGCCGCCCCTGCTTACCGCCGTGCTGCAGTGACGGTACTCTAAGTCTTTATTTAGTGACTCTAGCGTGGACTGGTCTCTCTGTGAAGAGCAACACTGTTCTCCGCTAAATTTCGCCGCAGCAAAATCTTTTTCCAGCCCCCCCCCCCCCCAAACCCGCGACAGAAAGAAAACGCCTAAATACTATGCGCTTGAACAGAATTCTTTATACCATTTCGTCCACTAGTCTCAGACAAGCTGCTTTGAGTCAATCCCTTGTTTTCCTTCAGAACTGAATTAATCAATGGTACGCCAGCATCCTCAAAGTTATTCACCAGCGAGCACCACGGGAGCATTCTGCGAAGCCGTTTAAACTGAACGATGGGTATCTACAAAATATTTATTTATTTCCAGTACTGCCAGTCCCATCTGAGGCCATAGCAGTGGGCGAACAACAATGAGGAACATGATAAATTGATGTTAAAGGAAAAACAACGTTAGAGGAGAGATAATGGTGTGAGCAGTGCCTGGTCGTCTGCAACGCAGGCCGCCAACCTAACTGTTCCCATATGAGAATAGAAAAAAAGAGAAGAAATACAAACTTACAAACAAAGATCGCACACTAAAAACACAAGCTAACAACAGTGTGACCCAGTAAACGTCATATTAGAAGCTTTGAAACATCGACTGGGCAGCACAGCGCCAGTACGTAGTCAGTTCTATTCACACATCTTCAATAAAAAAAGCAATCGGCTATCATATCATTATACATTCATTATTGTTTTTCATATTTTGCCGCTATAACACTGCTATGCTGGTACGTTCACCCCGTGCTGTGCTTTTCAGCATAATATGTGAATTTCCGAGAAGGAACAGGGAACAGGAGACCAAAGAGAGGTTATCTGGAAGGATATAGAAGTGAAATTATATTTGCATCTGCTTTCGTTACGAAACGGGAATATACAGAAGTAGTGTGAGATTCAAAAGGGGAAGACACCAATCAGTAGTTCCCACGGCGTTATACAGGTTTTTCTGGCTTCGTTCTCTTTTCATCGAATCAGCATGTGTGCTTGTTGGGAACTACCTGAACCACATTCTTTCGCCTGTGCTGACTGCTCCAGTTTCTGTTAAGTCACCGTGTAATGTACAGCAAGATTCCTTTACTCGACATCAAGGCAAGAGCCGTGACGTCAGAGCCGACGACGAGCATGAACACGAAGCAGTGTTGCTTTTAGGCATTCGCGCTGCGACGAATTTATATCCTTCCTGTTGGACTAAGCTTATTTGTTTCCAGCATCAGTCAAAGCTACCGCGGTGCAACGTGAGTTAAGTGCTATGCGCGCTCCCGGGAGTTTGAGCCAACCGGCAGGCAGCTACGGCTGCTGCGCCAGCGGGGAAAGGGAGAGAGAGAGTGGCGTGCTGTGGCAGCAGCACACCTTCCAGGAACACCATAGGGGTGCGTCTTCCTGTGGGCTCGGGTGAACAGACATTACGGCGTAGCACCAAAAGCTAAAGCGAACTGCGGCATCCGGTTGTCCAAACCGGGGGAACCGAACACAAAGCGTCACTGCATGGACACGGCGGTGGTGCGCTCCAACTCCGCTTCGGGAGCGGCACTTGTCGAAGCAAGCCGCACAAACTGCAAAAAGTCTCGACCTCAAAATTTTGACCTCACTGAATGACGACCTCACTCAACCTCATACTCATACCTGAGGTTGAGGTCTGATTCACTGACATCACTCACAAAATTTCACACAAAATTTCACACAAAATTTCGAGCTTTCTCCGACCACACCTCAACCTCATTTCACGACGTGAGGTTGAGGTCATTTTGATGCTGAGGTCGGCCTTATGGGGCCGAAACCTGATGAGGTTGCCCCCTTCTGCGGAACTGTTAACTAAAGCTGACTTGGCCCCATAAACGCAAAGAAACCGTGTGTCGCGACTAAAATTCCTCTTTCAATATATTAACGGCCACAATAAGACGAACCTAACGAGAATAATTTCTTTTCATCTGCTTACGCCACTAGGCAAAGACATAACCGGACAATATTCCTTATTCACAAAACTGAAGTTATTGACGTGTTCGCTTAAGACAGAACTGAAAAGTGCTAAGCGTCTTTACCTCTCGTCTTTATCGGAAAAGATAAGGGTTAATCCAAAACAAGTGTGGAAGCATATTAAAAATACTAAAAAAGATAACATTGGAATTCCGTCTTTGGTGCACAATAACAGCGTTGTGGCAGACGACTTGAGTAAAGCTGAAATTTTCAATGCGTATTTTCACTCAGTATTTGTCAGTGATCAAGCAGATCTCAATTTAGTCACGCAAAATTTCACACACTTGCCGGAAATGGAAGATGTAATGATAACTGAGACGGGTGTGATGACGCTGCTGTCTAATCTAAATTCCCATTCTGCCCACGGCCCAGACGGTATATCTATTCATATTTTGAAGCTATGTGCAATAGAAATAGCTCCATTTTTGGCCGCAATATTCAATAAATCCCTGGATTATAAAAAACTCCCAAACGACTGGAAGCTTGCAAATGTAACGCCAATACATAAAGATGGTGATCGCGCAAATATATGCAATTACAGACCGGTGTCCCTCACCTCTGTTTCTTGTAAAACACTGGAGCATATAATATATTCTGGTCTTATGAAGCACCTTAATGGTCATGATTTCTTCACTACCGCTCAACATGGTTTCCGTTCGGGCCTATCGTGTACAACTCAGCTCACCGAGTTCATCCATGATGTTGCGGAAGGTATAGATAGGGGTGTTCAAATAGACGCAGTTTTTCTTGATTTCCGCAAGGCTTTTGACGTGGTTTCGCATTCTCTACTCTTAACAAAGTTATCGTATTTAGGTATACCTTCTAGACTTCTTGGATGGATTCAAGATTATTTGTATGCACGGCGACAACGGGTACTTATTAACGGTGTCACTTCGCAGTCTGTTCAGGTTTTATCGGGTGTGCCGCAAGGCTCAGTACTTGGGCCTTTGTTGTTTCTTGTTTTTGTAAATGATTTGCCGAGTGAACTGTGCTCCCGTGTTAGGCTGTACGCTGATGACTGTGTTCTTTACCGTTCTGTCACGTGCGCAAATGATACCATTCTGTTGCAGTCTGACCTTGACAAGGTATGTGCGTGGTGTAACAAATGGAAGATGACTCTCAACACCAGTAAATGTTACCTCATGCAGTTCACAAACAAAAAAAAGAAGATATGGGGCAACTATAATCTAAATCAATCTGTTCTACAGACAAAGGACAGAGTAAAGTATCTCGGTATCACATTTACAGCGAAGTTGGATTGGACCGCACACGTCGACGCGATAACTGCCAGGGCTTCCTGCGTTCTCAACCTTTTTAAAAGAAACTTTAAACATACGACTCCACGCCTAAAAGAAACATTGTACTTTACGAATGCCAGGCCAATTCTCGAATATGGATGCGTATGTTGGGACCCGTTCACAAATATTTTAAAGGACAAGCTAGAACGAGTTCAGAAGCGGGCAGCAAGGTTCGTAACTGGGAATTACAACTTTAAGGTTAGAGGTTCTGAACTTCGGGAAGCTCTTGGTTGGAAGTTATTATCCCACCGAAGAAAAGTTTTTAGAATAAAGTTTTTGTACGACATTTACAATAATAAAACAGGAATTAATAAAAGCCTCTATTTAAGGCAACCTCACTACGTTTCGAGTAGAAGGGACAATACCATGAAAATTAGAGGGTATAACTGCCGGATCAATACATTTAAATATTCATTTTTTCCCAACACAATAAGTGACTGGAATCTGCTGCCTAATGAAGTGTTTGAGAGCGAGAATTTCCAGGCAGCAATTGACCTTGCAATATTCTGATTATGCTGCTGTCAGTGTTGGTTCTGTGTCTCGGGTGCAATCAGAATGCTTTTATCTTTTTGGAAGTTCTTATCATTTTTCTGTAACTTTTATTTCTGTTTTGTTCTCTTGTGCTGTATTGAATTTTACTGTTAATGTACTTACCCCCCCTACAATAATGCCTCTCAAGGCGCTGTAGGTACCTTGAATAAAGAATAAAGAATAATACCGTCATTTACCACGCGTAATAACCATTTTAAGTATTCTATCTTTCCTTGAACAGAAATTGAACGGAATCTCCTAACCAATGACCACGTTTCAAAATCACCTATGTCGACATTTATTTCCAGCACTGTTTAAAAATCTCCTGTGTCTGCTTATTTTGCTCAAATTTCAAGCTACGTTGTTCTATATTTTTCTTGTGTTCATTGCCTGTGTTATTCCTTTGTGTTTGTTTATCTGTATCCCAACTCCAGTGGGGATAGCAGTATAAGAAAAATAAACATTGATAACAATGAAATGTTATAAGTGCAGGGCACATGTATGCATGCAGTGGGTGCCAGAAGTAAATGGAGAGTGATATTTTAGGGCCCAACTCGTAAATGTCTCGGTTTCGTCTCACGTATTAGCTGAAACAGCTCACACACACGTACCCGCACACACACGCAACAGTATAAGCATCTAGCCTCTCGTTGAACAGAGCCTTGAGGGCTTGTCTTGTATGTTTTGTACTCGGTAATATCGCCAGAAGTTCCAGACTAGAACATGTAACTCGAATTTTAAGATGACTGCTAGTGACGGTGACGGTGAGGGAAGGCCGACGATGTGAGGGTGAAGGCGGGCCAGAAAAGTTTTGTAAGATAGGGTAAGGGTGAGGGAAGGCCGCATAATTTTTCAAAGTGAGGACGAGGGTGAGGGAGGGCCATGTATTCAAAAGTTAGGGTGAGGGAGAAAAAGTAAAATTGAGGGCATTTGCCCACCTCTGGACAGTATACAGGCAATCTCTCCCAGGAGACGAAAGATCTAATTAATTTCTTAGGATTGCAAGCGAGACGAGCAGCAGGGAAGAAAAGACGGTTTATTCAGTAACGCGGCTTTATTTAAAGATGCGTGCAATAAGCGGTCTGCGCAGGAAACATGCACAGTTGTCATTTTTCAAGCATGGCATTTTGCTCTGTCACATCTTCTCTTCCTTGGAAGGAAAAAAAGAAAACAAGAAAGAAAGAAGGAAAAAAAGAGGAAAATTATCAACTTCGGCAAACCAGGCCTGCTTTTATTTACTTATTTACAGAATACCTGCGTCACCTCGAAGGCATTATCGCAGGGGAGACAGTTTGAAAACAACGTGTTCTTTTCACAGAAAAAGCAACAAGAACATTAAGCGAAGTTAACATCAAAGTAAAACAAAGCAATCTGTGAACATTATTAAACGTAACAGAAAGCTTGAACAATAGTAAGACAGGAGTACATCCTCAGGAATACAGACGACAATAAAAATCGCGATTATCAAACACTGAAACACACTCTTCCGGCAACAAGTTCCAGTCTTTCACAGTTTGTGGAAATAATGATTTAGAAAAACTGTTTGTATTAGATTTGTGTTCGCGCACCTTCCTGGAGTGGTCATGCCGAGTCGAGACGTAAGTTGGCTTCAAAAGGTAGTTACGGCTGTCCATTCCTGTTTGGTTATAGATGATGCGGTGGAAGAATTTAAGTAGTAAATTTCTTCTGATGTTTAACGGTTCCAAGCCCAGCAAAATTTTTGTCTCAGTGATACTTTGAAAGGGGCTATAGTTACTCGATAAGAAGCGTGAAGCCTGATTTTGGAGTTTTTCTATTGTTTCAATCAAGTATTCCTGATATGGGTCCCAAATAATGGAGGCGTAATCGAGGATAGATCTCACGTGCAAGAAATAAAGTGTTTCTTTAACATCTTTTGATGCTGGTTTGAAATTTCTTCGAATAGAAAACATTTTACTTGCCTTAGATATTGACTGCTGGATGTGTGTGTTCCATACAAGAGTCTGCATAAAATAAACACCAATTCACACCTATTTTTTACGCACCTATAACCGCACCTATAGAATAAACGCACCTATATAATAAACACCTAGTTTTTTACGTTCTGGTAGTGTATGACTCTGCGGTTCTCGGTGTATGCGTTCACTTTTTCGTAGAGCGTCATCAATTGTGTCCGTAAGCGGGCTACTCGAAGAGCCATGAACTGGATGCTCTGCTGGGTATGCAGGGGCATGCGCCACGGCTCCTGTGGCCCTCGGATGCTCTCTCGTGCGGCGTGACCGCTGTCCGCTGTCTGTGGGGAACTTGCACTGAAGTTTGTGGTGCCGATTGCAGCGCCGTAACACATTGCCTAGCGGGAAGAGCAAGCAGTTTTGGGTAGTGCAATTAGTACTTTTCCGCGCCACCTTCAGGCGCTTATTGGCGTGAGTCTCCGCGCTTTGTCGAAGGCGCACGTGCCGTGCATCAGCTACGCCGAGAGAAGCTAGGGAATGAATGCTGTCAGTCAAACGCGGGTATCTAATCGCGCAGAATGTGTCCTCGCGTTTGCAGCGGCCCAAGCGGCTGTCAAAAGCAGTTTTGAGTCACCTAATGGAACAATTGCAGTGCCACCTTGGCAGCGCAGGTTCCCCTTAGACACAACGTAGGTTCGCGTTGGTCGTGCTGGACCGACCACTATGGCGGGAGCCCATGTTCTGCTGTGTGTGTCGTACACAGATACCCGGTTTTCACTGTGAAGGCCTAGTAGATTGTGTGTCGCTCTTTTGCAGTAGCAACGCTGTTTGTGTCTTATTTGTTGTAGTCGCGGTCTAACGGCGTCAGTGGCGACTGTCTTCGGCTCCAGGTGACAGTTGAGGACCGGAAGTAGTGTTCTCGCGTGACGTCTCATTAGCCTTTGAGCATGGGATCGCAGACGTTCATCCCTCGGAATGTCCCTCCATTCCAACAGCGCACTGTGAGATTTAACGGAGGAAAGAGGGAATTTGCTGCGCAGCTTTTTAGTTCTGGAACGGCCCGTTCTGCCAACCCGTTACCCCGCGTGCAGTTTGGCTAAACGTGATGTGGTTGAGGTTGAACGGACTCGTAAGAGATTGGAAGTTTCCACTGCTGAAGGGAGGGCCATTATCACTAGACAACATGGCTGGGATGCTAT
Organism: Amblyomma americanum; assembly: GCF_052857255.1. Classification (NCBI taxonomy): domain Eukaryota; kingdom Metazoa; phylum Arthropoda; class Arachnida; order Ixodida; family Ixodidae; genus Amblyomma; species Amblyomma americanum. The sequence continues at coordinate 149,838,714 of NC_135503.1, forward strand.
GCGCCGCGAATATTTCCGCACTTGCAGTGATTGCAGCAGCAGCGGGGGTCCGATTAAGCTTGAGAATCTCGAGGAAAAAAAGAGTGACCATCTACTAGTATGAGGTATTCATTGCCTTCGTGGTGAAAAAGGTTCGCACCGACAATTTGCCATGGCAAATTTGGTAACTCGTGGCTAAGAACGGACAGTCTTGCATTTCTCTTTTTGTACTTGTCGCAAATGCTGGTTGACACAAAAGCTGGCTCCTGTGTATATCTCACATTTCACTGCGACACCGGCGACATTTACCCTTGCTGTCCAGTGCTTGTCACTGGCGACTGCATGAACTTATAACGCTTGAGGACAATATTCCTTGTCGTCAGCGATTTATACTTTTCGTATGCGCCGTCCTTGTGGCGGCGCTTTCGAGCGGGACGTCCGGCACACACTGGCAAAGTGATTTTGGCCGGTACATTTGTTGCAATACCTCCCTAATGCGGGACAGCTTCCTGTTTTGGGCTGTTTTAAGCCATATCTTGAGCATTTGGTCGTCTTTGCTTATACCGCGTCTATGCTCCTTTCTTGCGCAAAAGACTAGACACACAGCGATTTCAACTGTTTTGGCATAGGATGCACTTTCCGAGATGAGTCTTTGCTGCATTTCTTTGTCTTTTATAGCAATGATTATTTGGCTGCGTAGAAGCCTGTTCTAAAGTTCTTCAAAGTCGCATGACCTCGCGAGAGTTCTGAGCTCCGTGAGCGAATCGTTGAATGACTCGCCATCCCGCTGGTTTCTGGAACTAAACCGGAGCTCGTTGAACGTGAGATTTGTGGAGGGTTTGCAATACTCTTCATACTTCAGGGGTAAAGCCTTGAAATTCTTTTTCTGCTCCTATTTTTCAAACTTAAAGTTATGGAATGTACGCCTTGCCTCTTCACCAATAGCCATTAAAAAAGCAGCGGCTTGAACATCTTGGGGTTGTTCCTTCAGCTTTGTCGCGGTTACAAAAAGTTCGAAGTCACATTTTCAGATAGTACAGCTGTGGAAAACGTCGCCTGTAGCGTTGAGAGGCTTTGGCGGAGGAAGCAGGGTCGAACTAATCGTTGCGGCTGTGTTCTGGATGACCAGCTGTTTCGAACTAGGGCCTCACGGACACTCGCCCGTCATTAACGTGACGACTGCGTTCACATGCTACAGCTTGCTCCACGGCAGAAACAGACTGCCGGCGCAACTTCTGACACCATGTAAACGAGACGAGCCAGGACGGAAGAAAAGACGTTTTATTCAGCAACGCAGCTGAATTTTAGGACGCGTGCCATAAGCGGTATGCGCAGGATGCATGCGCAGTTGTTCGTTTTACAAGCATGGCAGTTTGCTCCGTCACAAGCATGAAAGCCTTCAACACAATGGACCAAATAGAACTGGCTAAGCTATCAAAGCTAATTATTAAGCGCAAGGTAACCGACATAAAAAAGTTAAGTATAGAATAGAGCATGTTCTAAAGAACGGGTGTAGCTTGAAAGAGGTGAAGATGAAACTAGGCGTAGATAAAAATTGATATGTGCGCGTTAAGAGACAACAAGGCGATGCTGTTAGTAATATGGATAACATAATTAAAGTAGCCGAGTACTGCTACAGAAATATATACAGCAGCCAAAGTTATGATGACGCTAATGGGAGGGGCCATAGCGCACAGCAATGAGATATCTTGCCAATAGTGAAATAGGAAGTAGAGATAGCCTTAGCTGCAATGCAAACAAGGAAAGCAGGCCGTCAGGGTTAGGTAACAGGAGATCTGTTGAAGGACGGAGGGGAGATTGTGCTAGGAAAGCTACACACCCTGTATACACAATGCCTTATGACCTACCGCGTACCAGAAACTTGGAAGAACGCTAACATCATCTTAACACCACCAACACCAGAAAGGAGACGTTAATTACTTGAAAAATTAGCGACCGATTAAGTTCCTGCCCGTGGCTTCAAATGTATTTACTAAGATAATTATTAATAGAGTGAGGACGACATTACACTACAATCAACGAACTGATCAAGCAGGCTTTCGTAAAGGCTACTTGATAATAGACTATATTCACACTAACAGTAAGGTGCTATTTGTGCTTACAATATAACCATACCCTATATATAGCCGTCATAGATTACGAGAAGTTATATTACTTTGTCCAAAGCTCACAGGATCAGGCTGTAGGTTAGCCTTATGTAAAACGACTAGTACATATCTTTAACGGCTATAACATCACCGCAGTCCCCCTTAAAGTCAGCAATAGAAATCTAATAATAAAGATTGTCGGCCAGGGATTCACAATCTCGACAATGCCATTCACCACCTGTTTAAAGGAGACATTCAGAGGCTTGAGTTGGGAACATCTAAGAATGAGAGGTAGAGGAAAATATCTGCGTTTCGCTGATTATATTGCCTTGCTAAGTCACTCAGACAACGAACTGCAAAGCATCATCAATTGCTTAGACAAACAGAGAAGAACGTTAAGTGGTGTGAAAACCAGACTAATTTCCACGAGACTGAAGGGAAGAGTAGTTTACAATTGGAGGCGGGAGTGAAATAACTAGAAGAATGAAAATCGTGTGCAGCACATTTCACAGGTACTCTCAGGCCATGAATGGCATTTTTCCCAATATCCCTCATGAGAAAAGTATACCAAGTGTTTCAGGGAGGAGTAGAATATTTTTTAAAAGTAGCTTTTTGAGTTAAAAATGTGACTTTTTCAGCATAGTATTATAAATGTTGGCAGACGCCAGGAAACCGGTGAGTCGTCTTAAGTAGTACGCTGGTTAACTAAATTTAATAATTAATGTTTTAAGTAGCCGCGTTAGGCGCCTAGTTACAGAGATTTGTAGCCAGTCTTTGGTAATAGCCAAATCCGTTTTTATAATTTCTAAAACGCGATTATCCTCTTCCCTGTGGCTGGACGAAATTCGGCTACATCGTGTCGAAATACATGCACTTTCGTATTGCTAAAACTGATCTGGTTATCACTAACGGCCGGCTTCAAGTCTCTAATTGCAACTTGGGCGCTAACTCTAATACATAAAAAGTTAAGAAATAGTTAACCATCTTAGTACTTAGACGATATACCTGTTTTCGGGTGTTTGCCAGAACTGGTAATACTATTCCGCAGCAGCTATATTTTTACCTTAAAAAGCCTACTTTTGAGAAATTTTGAAATTATTTCTTTAAACACCTCTTAGAACAGCTGTACATTACCGGCACTCAATAATTGGGTAGAAAAGAGGGTGCTAACAAAAAAAAGCAACGCAGGTAACTATGGAGACGAGCATCTCAGGTGGAAGGTTAAGGCACAGGAAGCGGGCAAACTGGGTCAGGAAACAAGTGCGGGTAAATGACATCCCAGTCAGTCGAAATCAAAAAGAAGGAATGGGTTTGGGCAGGGCACTTAATGCCAAGCAAGATAACCGATGGTCGTTAAGGGCAACAGATTAGATTCCAAGAGAAGTCAAGCGTGGCAGGGGGCGACAGAAGGTTAGGTGAGCGGATGAGATTAAGAAGTTGCGGGGATAGGCTGGCCGCAGCTGGCAAAAGATATGGTTAAATGGAGGACATGGGACAGGCCCTTGCCATGCAGTGAGAGAAGTGATGCTGATGATGATAATGATGCTTTCTGCTATCCGCTCTGCATCAGCTGGAGCTAAGGAGATATCAGTAGCTTGCGCGGTTACGCTCCTCAAGAAAACGCTCCGGCATGCGGTGAAAATGCCTAAAATTGATTTTTATATCGGCTGTTATTCCCTCGCGACACCTTCTGTACCCATGCAATTTTCTTTCTCCAGGGTTAAAAGAAACCTTGCACTTTTTTCTTGCCCAGTAAACATTAGGGTATCTCTGTTTCTCATGTCCGAAATATTGACAGCCGCCAACTGCCAAACGTAGTGATGATAGAGAGAAAAAACAAGAAATGCACTACACGAACGGGACAAGAGAGGAGAAGCAGACTGGAGGATCGAACGCACTGTGCTCGTTCCATACGCTTCTTCTCTCTTGTCCCGTTGTTGTTGTGCATTTCTTGTTTCTATAATGGCGTACCGACTAGCCCTTCACCGCACTCTTCTAGAGAGAAAAGGGACGATTTTAAGAGCATTAGCTCTTACTGCTTACGCTTGTCATAGACGCCTCTGTCTACAATTAAGGTTAAATTGTCCAAAACAGTCTATCAAATAGCTACAGTGGGCGTATAGCGCGGCATTTGATACCTGTACTTTCGAAGTGTTATTTATGTGCTAGTATAGCGGCCGTCGTAGTAGGTCCCTCCGGGAGCATCATTTACAGAAAATTTCGGGGCCACTCGTTTGAGGCAGAGTGTTCGATGTGGTGTCGAATGACTTGGCATGTTCCCGAAGATAATAAAAAGCTATGTGAGATGAAGCCCAAAATATGTTTTACATGTTAAAAACGTTTTTGTCAGTGGTGTATGTGGTACACCTCAGCGGTAAAAATTTACAATTTACATGTCTTGGCAAGAGAAGCTACCAGTATTAACGCACAAATTGCCGCGTTTGAAGAAATAGGGCGGCAGCATGAAATCCTATAACTGCATGAAAAAGTTACACTGCAAAATTTAAGTAGCCCCGCCGCAGTGGCTCAGTGGTTAGGGCGCTCGACTACTGATCCCGAGTTCCCGGGTTCGTACCCGACCGCTGCGGCTGCGTTTTTATGGAGGAAAAACGCTAAGGCGCCCGTGTGCTGTGCGATGTCAGTGCACGTTAAAGATCCCCAGGTGGTCGAAATTATTCCGGAGCCCTCCACTACGGCACCTCTTCCTTTCTTCTTTCACTCCCTCCTTTATCCCTTCCCTTACGGCGCGGTTCAGGTGTCCAACGATATACGAGACAGATACTGCGCCATTTCCTTTCCCCAAAAACCAATTATTATTATTATTAAATTTATGTAATTGAATGTAAGAAAGAAATGCAGATAGAAGCTTGTTTATAAAATCTCTGTTGTGAAATAAAGTAACAAGTGAAGAAAAACTCATATGCGCAGGGAAGCAAAACACGTTGCCTCCTTTAATTAAATGCAGCCAGGCCTGTCTACATATTCACCTTCCTGTTGAAATAACGTTGCCTTTTGGGGGAGGAGCTGGGGAGAAGTATAAATGCAAGTATACTTCTTGTTTGGGACAGACTGCTCACTTCTTTTCACACGCGGAACGAATTGCGAAAGCAGCAAACGCTTCCCAACAACAAATTTTGCGAGTGGAAAGAAATGCAGAAAAAGGAGGAAATGAGAGAGTGAAAGAAAGAAAGAAAGAAAGAAAGAAGGAAGGAAAGGAAGAAAGGAAGAAAGCAAAGAGGAAGGATGGAGGAATGAAGGAGTAAGGAAGGAAGGATGGAAGGAAGGGAGGACGTGCGGAAGGAAGGAAGGGAGGACGTGCGGAAGGAAGGAAGGAAGGAACGTGGAAGGAAGAAGGAAGGAAGGATGGAAGGAAGGAAGTAATGAAGGAAGGAGGGAAGGAAGGAAGGAAGGAAGGAAGTACGGACGGAAGTTAGGAAGGAAGGATGAAAGGAAGGAGCAAGGAGGAACGAAGGAAGGAAGTACGGACGGAAGTTAGGAAGGAAGCATGAAAGGAAGGAGCAAGGAGGAACGAAGGAAGGATGGAAGGAAGGAAGGGAGGAAGGAAAGGTGGAAGGAAGAAAGGAAGGCTGGAAAGAATGAAGGAAGGAAAAAACGATGGAAGGAGCAAGAAAGGATGGAAGGAAGGAAGGAAAGAGGAAAGGAAGGAAGAAAAGCTGACTCCAGTAGAAATCGAGAAAAAAGAACAGAGAATTTTGGATACGTACGGTAACGGTAGCGAATCTCTTGCCGTTGATCCGTAGCAGACGCCAGAACCTGTCTTTTTTGAAGACGCTTGCTGATGGTTTCGGATTGACGATGGGTTTTTATGTGGTTACAAATACTTTCAGCAACTTTACGTGCGTGTGAAGGAAAAAAGCACTATCAGCGATATCTGCCCAAGATGTACTACATGTGCTCCGTGCTTCATTTTTTTTCCTTCGCAAGCAACGGCGCATCAAATTTTTCGTCTGGAGCCGGGGCATAAATGTATCTTCATCGCTATACTGGGATAGCGTCCTTCTGTAACCCTTCCCCCCACTTCGAGACTACACACTCGATCCGTTCCAATCCACCTTCACGCTCCAGAACCGCCACTTACCTCCGCCGTCGACAACTACTCCACCCCCTACATGCCCACGCAACAGCAGAACGAAAGAGCATCGGCGACATCGAAGAAAGCCTCCAGGAGCACTGTTACTAGCCACCTCCCTATGCAGGGGCTTGCCACCCGCCGATGGCCGCTTTCGATGCCCACCTCCCTTTTTTATTCTGGTTAGTTCAGATTTGGATGGCGTACATAAAAGAAAAGCAAGCCAAAGGTGGTTTCTCACATGACAATGGCCTCTTGTTCCTGAACAATCAATCCTACTTATACAATAAATCATTAAAACACTGTATCGCATGCATTAGGACTCTCATACATTACAACAAGTACAGGAAAAACAAACAGGAAATCTTCATTGTAGCATTGTATGAACAAGGTCATATACTACATACATGACAATCAGGGACGCCGGAACAGGGGGGGGGGGGGGGGGGGGCGCAGAAGGAGCCGGAGCACCCTCAAGTATTCTCATGAGGAGGCTCATCACCTCCCCGACCTGAATTCCTGCCTTGTTTATATTTTTGTGCAGTAACATAACTACAACCTCCGCGTTCCCATGACGTCCCCAATAGGAAACTACACGTTGAAGACATCCCCAACTCTTTGGAACAAGCATGAATTAGAGCGCAAGCCCTCGTTTTGGATTTCATAGAAGGGCAATTTTAACAATAAAACAGTCTGGCGCAGGTAACAATTCGCAGTAGCACCAGAAGCAGGGAGCTGGCTTCGCTTTTCCTTTGTTAAGAAGTGGCGAAGTCCATTAACGTATGCGAAGCGAAGTTTTCCGGGAGTCCCAATCACCGTCGTCTTTGTGAGTCGGATGTGTCACCACTCAGCGTGGCGCACGAAAAGGGGGAGAGTGGTATTTGTCGTCGCGAAGTGGCTGGTGGGCTGTTCGGCTGTTCATTGTTCGGGCTAGTGATATGGAGGGGTGAAGGGAGGAAGTTGGCGCGACGGTGCTGCGTCAGTCTAACTTGTTCAGCAGAAAATTCTAAGAAAGTTTAGTCTGAGCAGAGTCCCTGTATGAGGTAGCCCACTACTGCCGTCACGGAAGCAAAGCCCGTTTCCTTGCATTTCCTGCCTAACCTCTACTGCGGTGCTACAGGACGTTGACAGCGGTCCCCCCTCTCTCGGGGCCATCTTGAAGCCAAATGGCGATATTCCAGAAGTTACTCTGGAGGCGGAACCCGACTGCACAAAAAATGCGAGTGTGTCGTCTCGGAACGGGAACTGTTGGTTGGAAAACAAGCCTTGCGGAAAGCTGACTTACAGATTTTTTTCAAATGGATCATTATTGTGCAGTAGTTTGTCGCATCGACGGGACGACGTGGGAAAGCACGTTCAGCGAACTCCTCTCGTGTTCAAAAATTCAGTCGTCAAAATTGGCGGACGAGGATGCTTTGCGCATGCGGAGCACAGTACTGGGAAAAATGGTCCATTACAGTGGCTATATATAAAAAAGCGCTTGGGAAGGGCCTTTGGAGTCGACCTTTAGGGAGCTTGGCGGAAGATTGTATTGCGATCAAGGAAGGCCGGCGCCGTTTGTCAACCTCCGTGGACAGTTCCAGCCTTTTGGGGGGCTTATTCGGTTATGTACTACTCTATCTACACTTACATTATTATTATAGTTGAGTATGCCTGCTTAGTCTTGCTCCTTTTGAAATAGAAAATTTGTTAGACATGCAGGTTAAATGCTAGTACTGATAGCGCTGCATGTCATCAATAACCAAGGCGGTGCACTGGTATGGAACAGAGAACCCATGGTGCTTGTTATCTTTAATGCCTTGGCTCCGTGTTATTTGCAGCCAAATATATTCTTTGTCAAAACACAATTCATGTTTCAGCAACATTATTTTGCAGAGCGTGCAAATAACATAACGTGTGCTTATCCGCAACTAGAAAAGTTGAGCTCAGATATCCCGTTTAAAAACCCTTGACAGTCCACATGACATGGTTCGTGCTTGAGCCGTGTGGTGTTGGGGAAATTGAAGCAATCTGAGCAATGTGAAGAAGACCGTCGCCCTCACCATTTATTTTGGTCTTTGGAGATGTTTCAATTCAAGGCTCAGAAGTAAACCATATAGTCAGATAACTATTAACCACAGCTGAACGGTACGACGAAGCAGCGCTGACGGACGGGACGGAAGAGCAGACACCAGGCACCAGCGCATGTATCTGTCCCCTTTTCCGTCCCGTCCGTCAGCGCTGCTTCGTCGTACCGTTAAACATGAACCAACCAGCCCTCTCCTTGGACCACATCTATACACAGGCCCTAAGTTGACGTATGTATATGAAACCTTATTTGCCATAGAATAAATTTCCAGAATGAAAGAAAAGCACCGTTCGCATTTGAAATGGGATTAGCCGAATTCCAGGGGGAAAATCCTAACTGCTCGAACTGTTTTCCATTTGGTTACAGCTGGAATCAACTGGGAATTGTTCCATAAACCAGTCGGGAACCTTCGCACACATCCATGTGTATAGTTTATTTAAATCTGGGAGGCAGGTATTGTGACTCAAAGCAGCGAATGTGCTAAAAGAGACGCCATACCGAAGGACTCCGTATTAATCTTGGTCAAATGGGTGCACTGTGCGCATACAACGCACAACCCATGAACGCTTTAGCAGTTGCTCTCCATCGAGATGCGGTCACCATGGCCGGGACTCGATCCACCATCCTTGGGCTCAGCAGCCTAACACCATATCTAGCGAAACCACCGAGTAGGGACAGAAAACGTGAGGTTATCTCATACATCATAATCAGGTATCCTCAATGCACATACTACTATATGCCACAGCGATAATTTCTTTCAGTTAACATGCACCACTAAATCGGTTCCCACGTTCTGCCGGCTCATCTGCGTATCAAATCCAACAACTGTAATCAGCAGCTGTGAAGCTGTGACCAAGTGATGGTTCACAAAGAGAGCTCGCCGAAAACCGCGCCGTACGCTGCAAAACAAGAGACAGAGTGGGCCGGTACCGCGTCCTCCCTGCGCAGGACGCGAGTCAGCTGTGGAGATGGGATCAAGTCCAAATATCTTACTGCCGTTTTGCTCGACGCAATGGACCACTAGAGTCAAGTCGATGCAAAAACTCAAGGAGCTCTTGCAGACACCAGGTTCAGTGACCGAAAGCAGCAAGGCTATTTTTAGAGGTTACGACTGGCTTTTGCAGAAATTTGAAACCTTGTTAGATATCCACATTTCTCTAGCCTTCTTTGGGCCTTGTGAAGAATTAGCAAGGGCTCTCCAGAGCTCAAAATATTGCGCCGCAGGTGTAAAAAAGGCAGCAGAGGCTCTCTTTGAGGCGACCGCGCAGTTGCGCTCTGAAACTGCGTTTGAGAAGCTGTGGCAGCACACGAGCACAACAGCAGTGCGCCTAGGCTTGAAGGAAGCTCGTATGTCAAGGCCTACAAAACCTCCTGCGAGGTATAAGACGACTGATAGACCTGTCCAGCCAGTTGCACTTGACGTTAAGGCCGTGCTTTGCAAGGAGTATTTCGCTACTACCGACCGAATCCTAAGTGAAACAAAACAGTGTTTTAAGCAGCCCGGCATGAAACCGGTCGTAAAACTATAAGACAGCTTAACCAGCGCCGCTGGAGGTAGTCGGTATACAGCAAATGAACTACACACGGCTTTGGGAGTGCATGCAGTTGATA